>NC_084820.1:16936677-16959773 GCF_958449725.1 Rosa rugosa | reverse complement strand
GATATATAAATATAGGTTTATAAGTGTAACTAAGTTTGACCTAGTTGATCGAATTCGAAACGAGAACCAAATTGGCTGGATTTTCTACAACCACCATAAAACATTACAATCTCTCCATCGAGCGGTTGGTTTCTCCATATTCATCTTCCACTTCATGGTTGCTTTAGAATGGACCTCAACAATTTAAATGCAATGTATAAGTCATACAACTTTATGAGGCAAATTGGTATAGGCCAACGTATTTGTAATCAAAATTAAAATGGATTAGTTTCAGTTTACCCCCTGAGGTTTGGGGGTGTCATCATTTCACCCCCTGTACTTTCAATTTTGAATTTTTACCCCCTAAACTTTCCAATTTCAATCAGCCGGGTCCAATTTCTACTATTCCGTCCAAATTGGACGTTAAGTTTGACTTTTGAGGGCTAAAATGGTCATTTCAACATAAAAAGATATTAAAAAAAAAAAATTCTGTTTTTTAGTTTTTTTTTCTGTTTCTTTTTTTTTTTATACTTTTATTTATTTATTATTTTGTCTTCAACCTATACACCACAAGTTATAATAGGTTTATAAAAACAAAAAAATACTCTAGGTGGTTGAAAGCCGCTCGCTGGTCTACGATATTTGTGATATATCTATGATAAAGTAAAGAATTTTAGGATATATCCCCAATAAAGTGAAGAAATATTTGTAAAAAATAATTTTACACTTTATCTGTAAATAAATATCTGTAAAAAATGATTTTACACAAATATTTATTCACTTTATTGGGGATATACAGATATTTACAGATAAAGTGTAAAATCATTTTTTACAAATATTTCTTCACTTTATTGGGGATATAACATAAAATTCTTCAATTTATTGGAGATATATCACAAATATCATAGACAAAAAATGATTTTACACCGATATTTCTTCACTTTATTGGGGATATACAGATATTTATTTACAGATAAAGTGTAAAATTATTTTTTACAAATATTTCTTCACTTTATTGGGGATATATCCTAAAATTCTTTACTTTATCAGAGATATATCACAAATATCGTAGACTAGCGAGCGGCTTTCAACTACCTATAGTATTTTTTTGTTTTTATAACCCTATTGTAACTTGTGGTGTATAGGTTGAAGAAAAAATAATAAATTAAAAAAGTAAAAAAAAAAAAAAAAACAGAAAAAAAAACTTAAAACAGAATTTTTTTAAAAAATTTTTACTTTTTTTTTTATTTTTTATGGTGAAATGACCATTTCAGCCCTCAAAAGTCAAACTTAACGTCTAATTTGGACGAAATAGTAGAAATTGGACACGGCTGATTGAAATTGGAAAGTTTAGGGGGTAAAAATTCAAAATTGAAAGTACAGGGGGTGAAATGATGACACTCCCAAACCTCAGGGGGGTAAACTGAAATTAATCCAATTAAAATTTTTATCTTATGTCCACGCACATCCATCGATGAAATATTTACAAACGTGATGTAAAAAAATAATCACGTTTCGCGGTCGTCACACCATCGATCAACCAAGAAAACATACAAGTGACTACAGTTGACCAATTCGATCGGGTTCAAAACTATGGTGAAATTGACTAAATTTTTAACCAGACTCATAATTTATTGTAATAATCACATCCAACGGTAGGTTTTCCCAGTTTCTTTGAATTAATAGAGGTTGCTCTTTGGAGTGTGATAGGAACATAATTATGTGATAATAATGTTGTTAATTCCCATATTTACTTTGTTAGTTTATCTTATTTTCTGGTTAATTTAGTTTTTTTATGTTTATTAGGTTTTCCGAAGCAAGTAAAGAAATAAGAGCAAAAGGAAGGATATCAACCAATCTCAAACCTGTCTCAGTTTCGTTTTCTTTCTGTCCTCTGTTTTGACGTATTTATTTAATATAGTAAATCAACTCCAAAATTCACCAATTTTTTTTTGCTGGACTCCTTGTGTGTCTAGTACATCTCTGTAAATTTTCGTGTTTTTCTGGGTTGTTTTGGTTAGGTTTTTAGTTTGTTTTTCGATTGCTGTTTAGTAGGAACTGCAGTCACGTTTTGTGACTTTTGTTGAAGCTTTTAGTTTAACTTAATCCTCTACGGGAGACCCTGATTTCCCTACACTACAATCGACATATTCTAATAAGGAAAATCAATAGCTTTAAATTTAGCTATCAGAGTGTATGATATATAAATATAGATTTATAAAAAATTAGTGTCTTTAAAGATTTATTTATTAAAAAAGCCCGCAAGGTCCGGCCCGGTCCTGCCCGAAAAAGCCCGCAAGGCCCGCTTTATATGGACGGGCTTGGATACTTCAATTTACAATAAAGCCCGACCCGGCCCTGCCCGTTGACGAGGCCTAGAAAGACAAACCATCATCAAGTTTGAATCATATGATCTTAGTAATGAATAGCCTTCGGGTTGCGGGAGATAAAAATTTGCGTGTTTTATGTGGAATTAGCTAGATTCGATACGAGTCATACAACTAGTGTATAACCTGTCGGTGAGCTGTGACCTGTTGATAAATTATATAATTCCAACATTGTAAAAGTCTAGAGTTTGACTCTTACGAGTATATTTTTTTTTGACTTTGTCAAGGGGAACCCAAAGACTTCCTAGACCCAATATAAACCCCTTCGGCGCATGTGAAATGCTCCAACTGTGCATTGCAGCACAGTGTCTGGCCACTTTGACAGCTTCGGGGTTCGAACCTAGGTTGGGGAGCACACTCAACTAGTCAAAAATCACTAGACCACTTGCAGTGGTTCTCTTACGAGTATATGTAAGAGTGGGGTGGGCTAAAAGATTTTTTTTTTTTTTTTAAATACAACTAGTGTATAATTACTTAATAAATGAGCAATCCGTCAAATAAATTGAAATGCTAATGTGGCTAACATTTTCCCAAATTCGGTTAACTTTTGACAGGCATAACTCTAAACTTCCGCACAAATTGAGGTCCTCCTCAAAAGGAGTAGCCTTAAGGCGGCAAAAGGAGAAAGCTCATAACAATTATGCAAAGTGCTTGCGGTGATTATGTTTATAATGTCAGAGAAGAGAAAGATTGTGACGGCAGCTGTGGTTTGACATAGAAGCGGATGGACTGCCGCCTAAAGTTGTAAAGCCAATTAACAATACCAACAGAATGGGACAAGTACATATGCTACTGTTCTGCTCTGTTTTTATTGAGCATTGGACTTCATATAAGTTGGGGCTTACTTTTGCGATGCTTTTGATAAAAGCACTTTTCTGCATGCTCTTCTAGTAAACAAAAGTGAATGACAAGCTGCAAAGCTCTTGAAGCAGATTCAGATGCTCCACAGGCCGGCCATGGTTGAACAGTAGCTAGAACTGCATGTCCCCAATAATTGGCTTAGAGCTATAGACAGTTTCTGAAGTATATGGAAATTATATTATATCCTATTCCTTAATCAAAGAGCAATCATCGATCTACAGTAGTGAATAATATGATACTTGTGAGGAGTTATAGCAAATTTGTAATTCTATATTTAGGATTGATATTGACGGAGTTAAAATTTTGTCATCAAGCAAATGAAAATATAACAAATTGATGTAGGAAATTTGAAGTGACGGTATCTCTTGTCTCTTCTTAACTTATGAAAGGTTTATTTGGGTTAATTCAAAACTGTTGCGTTAATATTCGAGTGTTTGCAGATTCATGCAAGAAGAAAAAACTAAACATAGAAGTGGAGTTTAAGGAAGCTTATTAATTACTTATGTATCCCTTAACTACTTTTACCAAAGTGCTTCTTTCTTTTCTGGAAGGCGCACACCAACTTTTCACCCTTCATCTTCTTTCGCTGCTGCACACAAAAAAAACTTACTGAACTACTCAATTATGTCTCATCGTTATTGTCATTGTTTTCTTTTTCTTTTTCTTTTATGCACTACTCGATCAATTACATTCCTTTTTCTTTTTGAAAGGGCTAAACTCCTCATCATTCAAAGTCGACATACCCAAATAGCTAGTTTACTGGCAGCTTCATTATTAATTGTACATTATTTGCAGGGGATCGATATATATAGCTCAAAAAGCAGAGATAGCTAGAGAAAGAACAAGAGCAACAAATGGTTGCAGTAAAACACTGGAAGAATAATAGCATAAAAAGCAGTAATTCTATTGGTCATTTTTATAAAAGCCAACTAAAGAAGCAGCTTTAGCTGCTGAGCATGCAATCCAGTTGTACATAACATCTGAAATAGAAACCGTACAATAATGTCCTTGAATATGGCTTGGCAATAATGCTTTTCTCTTTTGTTTAATTACCCGAAAAAAAGAAAAGAGCTTTCCACCTTTTTCTGTATGAGCTTGCAAACCATACACCAGTAGATTCAAAACTGGTTTTTTCTTTCATAATTTTCATTAAAAACATAATCTATATTTGTGAACTATATATTCTCCATTGAGTGACATGCTTTGTATTAAACAAATGCATGATGCAGATATGTATATTTGTCTCTTGTGTGTATAGCGATTATCACAGCGTGAAACGCATCAAATACATTCATTCATTTCGGTTGGATCTATATACTTCAGCTATATCCAAGCTTTGGCTCCACTAAATTATAGGTGTGATTTGTTTTTTTTTTTTCGACTAGGCAAAATAATATAGGTGTTATTTGTTAATAATTGCTATCACTATACATAGGTATGGTGTACTGGTGTGATGCAGTTGTTTAATTTGTCTTTAAGTAATTGTACACAGAATCACATTTTAATTAGTACACTGAAAATCCAAGTTGCTTACAGTCTTACACTAGGGTTTTAACTAATTGTTAGGTCGAGTATATAACTTTTTTTTTTTTTTAATTAATATTCATCCCATCCCTCTGCCACAGACCAACGTCTTATATATGTATTGCACAGAATCAAGTTAAGAAAGACTTTCTATAAATTCAACAGTATCACATTACAATCATCACATAATGCAACAGAAGATTATGGTTGTCTCCTTGACTATCTCACTTCGTATTTTACAAAATTAATCCAAAGTTAGTTAAATAAATAATCAGTACGTGATGCAATGCATTCGATCAAACTAATGAGTGATGATCGAGTTTGCTTTGGAACTTTGTGGCCGGATTGTGTTTACCATTACTCCATTAGGGTTAAACCTTTAAGCCTTTTTAGCCACCGACCAACACAATTCTGTTAGTGGTCAATTATATTCACTTTAGCTAGAGTCTAGAGACATATTGATTATTCACCTCTTTATTGTTACCTATTCAAGAAACTAAAAGAGGAGCGCATATAGATTGTGTTGGTGTTAACAATTGGACAACCCTTGTGTTAACTCATATCCATAAAGGAAAATGATTTGTGGCCTCAATGAGGCCTAAGATTTGTGGCCTCAATCTTAGGTGTCATGTCATGTCACCTACACACATCAACTATTTGTCAAATCATGCTATGTAACTTTTGAGAAAAATACTATTTTATCCTTCCAAAATCTAATGACTATGTTATTTTGGCTTTCTAAAAAATATTTTAGTTTTTTTTTTTTTTGTATTTTTTCTTTGGGAGCTTCTATTCATACCTCCAAAATTGGTATTTAGATCTCTCACTTTTTCCAAGTAATAGTTGACTTTGTCAACTCATGTTAAATTACCAATAAAGACACAAATAAGGAAAAAAAAAAAATCTCTTCTTATCTCTACGAACAGTAATAGTCTTCAACTTGGAAAAAATTTTCTCCTCCAATTTAAACCCTAAAATATATATTGCCAAATGTTATTTAACGTTGAAGTCAAAATTTTCTGAATTTGACTTTGTCTTGATAAAGTGATAAACTTCCTTGCTCACATAGCTGACAATTTACAAGATCTATCACTGCATTATAAAAAAAAATAAAAAATAAAAGGAGAGAAAATGGGAAATACAAAGACACAAACCCTACTCATTCTGAATGCAATCAAACATGTGAACGAGTGGCGACAAAAAGCAGTACTCTAGCACGTTTATATGACAAATGCAGTAATGGGTAGTTGTCCACAAGATCTTCCCGCACATCATCAGTGCAGAGCAATTTTATGTGGAACTATTCTATAGATATGATGAAAAATTCGACCATCTGATATAAATTTATGGAGAATGTACTAGACTCATGGTTGATTATTGTAATTTCCTCCACTATCCCATACATATCTAAAACAAAAGGACCATGCATGTTCATTTCAAGCTGCTATGGAAACAAGTAGGAGAGAATCAGTTTAGGGACAATGACACCTAAATGCAATGAAATTTATACGAGATGATGAGCAAACATGAAATTGTTGCCTACGCTAACCAAGAGTCGACAATTCATTGAAAAAATGCTAGCACCTCTGTTACTTGTATATGGAGGATGAACTTCCAAAAAAAAAAAAAAAATTGCTGCAATTCCAAATCTTCAAAAACTGAAGGAGATCCAACTACTGATTTTTGAAAGTATGAATAGAATCTAAAAAAAGAAAGGTCTTTTATTGATTTTATTGGATGATGGGCATTATAGGAATATTAGAGAGGTGTAGTTAGCAAATTGGTTATTTGTAAAAGTAAGTTGGAGGTCTATTAAGTAGGGAGGTCGAAATGCCAAATTTGGAGGTATGAATAGAAGCTCCCTTTTTCTTTTCATTACACTCATGCTTAGATTTCAATAACAATTTTTTTCTCCAATCAAGAATAGAAAATTTTCATGTAATTCAGTCAATGGATTTGCACATACATTCGATCACAATAGATTTGCTTAACACATGTATATGAATTCAACATTTGTTGGATTCTTATAAATTTTGAAAATATATATAGTGTGAAAAATACATATTCATACGATTATATATACATTCTTTTGTTCATTTTTTCTCTTTATGTAGCTAGGGTTTAAATGTTATTTTTGAGTTCCCCCCCCCCCCCCCCCATATATTTAGATTGTAGATGATAATTAATGGCTGCTACTAACATGAAATTTTTTCTTACCTTTTAATTTAGACATATGTATTTTCCAAAATCAATTTATTAATGCTAGTTTTTTGGATGAAATTAATCAATGTTTGGAAAGAAAAGTTAATGCCTATTTCTTGACACCTAATTCAATATATTAACACTATTTGGAAAGAAAACTTATAGGAAAGAATTTAATTAAATTAAGGAAAATATTGGTCAAATAATTTGTAGACATATCTCTTAAATTAATACATAATTAATAGCTTATCTTTTTTTTTCGTCACCTAATTAAATTTATTATTGTAATTAATTCACCCCCTAACATCTAAAAGGAAGTATAAAATGGTAGAGTTGGTGTTGCAATAGTATGATGTGGCAAGATATATTATGTGGAATTAAAAATAAAATTTATATTTGCTTACATGACACCTAGGATTTGAGGCCACAAATCTTAGGCCTCATTGAGGCCCTATATCATTGCCCATCCATTAATTAATAATACATCATCATCAACCTCATGAAAGATAAACGAGTATAGGTGGGGCACTCAATCATTAAGGTGCAAGATAGCCTGTGAAATTAAACTCATGAAATGTATACTAATTTACTAATTAGCTAGCTCGATTGTGATGAGGATCGAATTAACAGAAGACTAGCATATACTTGCAACAAACAAACAATACCCACCCGCTAAAAGTTTTTTGATGTGATTCCAAACCAATAGTACCTGAAACACGGACTGATTAGCGTCATAACAAATGTGTATCTCTAAATTAATTTATGAACATGGAAGTATCAACACTTTAGATATATATGTTGGTGTATAGCACGTGCACTAACATCATATCCTTGCACGAGGCCCTTGGCTATTCATATTCTTGTCAATTATGTGTAAACTAAGCTAGCATAAGATTCATAAATATTTAACGTGTAAATTAATTTCTTCCATTAGTTTTGAATATATACTAACTTGGTGTATGTAAAATATGGACGTAGTTAGGCAGACTTGCACGAAAAGGATGGAGTGTTTTAGCTGGGTTCCTACCTAAAGAGTCTTGCATAAGATATATAAATACGTACTATATACGCAGTAGGTTCAGAATTATAAGAGGTGATCGATCTAGGTAGTAGGTAGATTGACCCAAGAGTTTGGTTTCAAATTGATGGTGCCAAAGAATATATCAACTCATGTACGAACTTGATCGTAAATGCTCCTCTTAGCTAGAAAGGTTTTATCTCGACTATTGACATAGAAATGGCGGAACCGAAAGCAGAAAAATTAAGGGAAAATACATCATGGAACTTGAATTAATTAGGATAGACTAGCACGAAAGGTGAATTAGTTATGTGTTTGATTGAGCCCCTTTTTGGTCCAAATTAGCATGTATTAAAAAAATATTGTCACATCATTTGAGATCTACAAGCATCGTTCTCTCACCGTTTTAAAATCTCAATTTGTAAAAGTCCTTATCACTTAAGCATTGCCTCTTGCGTTCATGCTAGTAAAAGCAGAACGTACAATTTAATTAAAACACATATAGGTCCAAATCCTATATATTAAGAGACGTGATAATGCTTCTAAGAGATAACTGGAGTAGTTTCCCACTTGTGCAAGAGATCGATGACAACGCGATCCATGTCTGAATTGAACTCGCCAAACTTGTCTCTAGTTGGTCTTACGCACTAATCATCATATGTAAACTAAGTACATCCAATCTCATTACGGTGCCTAATTAATTGAGAACCTCAAATCAGAGTATTAGTATAAGGATAAAAGATATGCTGGAGGTTTGATCCATCTTCATTACAAATACGGTTTTATCATATATACATGCATCAGATACGAAATCTGAATAACTGATCAATGTCGTATCGGAACTTATCTTCCGCCCACTACTTTTGGGTCTCCATCAAATTTCAATAGAAAAATAACTATGTGGCGTGCAGATGATTTTTTTTTTCTTTTCCAAAAACACTAGTCAGTTCTATCATTTCCCTACTTGCCCTATGTTGACATATAACAATATTTACCAAAGTTTAAGAAGTTAACGAAAAAATTAAAATAAAAAATGAACAAAACAAGTAGCATATATGAGAAACCCAAGTAAATATTCATGTTCAATTGCAACTCCAATCAATATGCTAACTACATATATTCAGCATAAGAAACTGAATTAGTTAAAAGTCATACCTTCATAAGAGAGAGAGAGTTTAATAATGCATCATATTCAGATAAGGCATATAGTACTAGTTTAAGTAAGATTTTTATGTGACGATGAGCTTTGCTGACCATGGCTTCATCTCTCAGAGAAAGAAAAGCAATATGAGAATATTTATGAGACTAGTGAATAGTGATTTCGATGAAATGAGTCATTACCATGCACTATGTATTCTTGTGAAAAAAGTGAAGTACTTCTGGTAAGGAGAATACATATTGCTTAGACATTTCGAGTAATATATTGAGCTGTCATGCTTAAGCCTCTATATATTCACATGATGGTAGGCCCTAATAATTTAAAGATAAATGTAGGTTCTTATACTCAAGATGGATCTTTCTTTCATGTATTACTGATATTGTTAATATGGTTTAACATTTTAATTAATCAGAACCGTTAATTTCCAGAAGACACCCATCATTTTCAAATCGAGCAGCATCGATCTTGCCATGCATGACAGGCCATTCACAGCACACCTCTCCATCCTAAACTTCATGACTGCATCGACATATAAGCTGGAGAACACAAACCCTAGCGTTCAACGTAGGGACGATTAGGTAATTTCAGGCCAATCACTATTTTTGTCAATAATGTCAAAGAATCGCCCCCATATGTATGAAACTGCTCGTGATATGCTTCCAAACAAAAAGAAATCTAAGAGAGGTTAGCTAGTTGTTAATCACTCACTCATTAACTTACAGTCATGATCACCTGGTCACCTACTGACCAAATATTATTTGGTCAGTCACCGTTCGATTGACATCGGACGGTTGACAGTTAAGTGATGAAATCTGAGATGAGAGCTGTCAACCGTCTGATCTCAATCGAACGGTGACTGATCAAATGATATTTGGTCAGTAGGTGACCATGTGAACGGGGCCGCATTAACTTAATAATTATCAATATCTAGTTGATTACCACCCAGTCACCCAGAGAGAGGAATAATTAGCACGTGCACTAAAATCCATGCAAGTAAATCAATCCCACAGATCGTAGTCATCATATCTTAACATAAACAATAATATTACACGCATTTGATTCATCAATAGATTAATTTACATATTGTGAACCGGATCGGACCGGTACATCAGCACCAACTCCTACACTTTTTTCCCTCAACTTTAAAGAGAAAGCTGATCATGGAAAAGCAAAGACAAAGATACCATTGGACAAGCAAACACATATCATCAGATTACTTCAACTTATTACACAGACAGACAAAGAAATATCATATAAGAAAAGACACTTTTAAAAAGCTTAGAATTGCCAAAGCAAGCCCCTGTCCTTTCCCTTTCTTATCTTCTACCTTCAATGGCGTCGCTCCGGGGTCCAATGTGGCAGCGCCGGGCTGAAGTGCACCGATTCAACCCTAGAGTCCAGCAACTCCATGATGGGTGAGAAGTTCACGCACCTCGGCGCCTTGTACTGATTAATCGATGCGCCGCGGGAAATGGCGTAGTCCATGAGCTCCTCGAATGTGCCACTCTTCACAACCCTAATTTCGAGCGGCCCGATTGTTTTGTCAGACACTCGGTATTGCCGGTACACAGAGTTTAGGGACTCCTCCATGACAAGGCAGCACCGGTCAAGAACCTCGTGGCTTGGGGCACTGATAGACGGGTCCTTCACCATCAACTCCCAGTAAATGACGTAATGTCCTGGGAATGTTTTGGTGTCGGCGTAGCTTGTGTACTCCACCACAGAAGTGTTGAATTCATGGAGGAGTTCGGTGGCGTTGTCAATGCCTTTTTGGAGCTCCGCCTCGTCGGTTTTGTCGGCGTCAATGCTCAGCAAAACGTTCTTCCTCCTCACAAACCGGAACTGTGGCGCGGCGTTGTAGAAGCCGGTGACTTGGAGAATGTCTCCGACTCTGTAACGGCACAGTCCAGCGTATGTGGAAATGACCAACTCGTATTCTTTTCCGACTTCCAGGTCAGCAAGCTCTAAGAGCCTTGGAGGTGACTTTTTGGACAGAGGAGGAGCAGATGGATCGTGTGGAATGAACTCGAAATAGCCCATCATCGGCATGATGGTGTATGACACTTCAGAAGGGTCGCACATCGGCTTAAGGTTCAGGCCAAAATAGCATTCAGAAGAAGCGTACATTGTGCAAGCCTTGGGTAGGCTATTGCTGTAGTAATCCAGTGTTGGAATGTACTGAGCCATTGCACCGGTGACTATCACATCGAGGTACTTCGTGTTGGGCCAAATCCTGGGGATTATCCCCTCCCAATTCTCTCCTTCACACTCCTTTTTGATGAACTCCGCCAGCTCCGCGTCGGGTTTCAAAAGCTCCACCATCTTCTCCCGGATAGAAGCATCTGTGATTTTAGGGTTTAGAATTCCGGTTTTGATGTCTTCGGCTAGTTGTTGCCAGTTGAGCTGAAGGAAACGGATGGCTCGGAGTAGGCCGGAGGCGAAGACCGCCCCTACGCGGAGGACTTGCTCGCGCATGATGAGGCCGCAAAGCATTTGGGCGTACATGCTTTGAAACGAGTCGGAGCAGAGAATGGCTTCGTTGGGGCTGGTGTAGACATTGTAGGGGTCGTACGGCCTGGTCTTGAAGTGCTCGCTCTTGTAGTAACTCGTCAAAACCGGACGGGCTAATAGCCCGCCGGGAGTCTTGGTCTCGGCCTTGATGAACAAAAAGTACAATCCCTTTCCCTTGTCCAAGTCGGGCACGTAACTACAAAAATCAACAGAAAATTCGAAAATCAGTTGCAAACCAATTAATTGCTCATAAAGTTTATCAACGAAAAATTAACTGCACACGAAACTTGAGCAAAAGAAGTTAATTGCAGCCAACAAAAGCATGGAAATAGTCAAGGGATTAAGGATTTACAGATTCATCACGGGCTGGAGCAAGCTGTACAGTAGCGTGCGACGGTCCAATTCTTCGTGAATCGTAGGCATCAGTTTTCTCTCACCGGCTGAAGTCCCAGAACTGCATGCAAATCATAATTAAATTTGATGAGCAAACACTACATTATATTAAACATCCATGAAAAAAATAATTAAAAAGAAAAAGAAAAAGAAAAAGAAAAAGAAAAAGAAGGTTCTAGTTAATTACCTGGTAAGGAATTCAGAGATGGGATGAGAGCTCAAGATGGGAGAGCGGTCACCATTAGCGATACGTTGAATCTCAGGCTGAAGATCTTCATACGTGACCACCGGGATTTTGGACTTGAACGTGTCACGGTCAGTCGCTCCGTTGAGGCCGAAACGCTTCAGGTACTCGGTTTCGGCGTTTCGGCTGAGAATCTCAGTGAGAACCCTCTCCTGCACAGCGTCAGTGTTTTTGGTCGTCTCCTCTATGAACTGAAGCGCCTTGGCGTCCTTCTCGGTGGCTGGTGGGCCCAGAGGGGATGAAGTTACTGAATCAATGGCCATGATCGAATCTGGTGAAAGGAAATGAAAACGATGAAGATGATGGTGAAGCTATCAGAGGAAGAAGATGAAGGAGATTGGTGCTGGTGGTGTGGTGCAGACCATTGTGGAGGAGGAGGGTTTATATAGGGAGATCGCATTACGTTGACGTCCATGAGTGCCACGCGGACAGCCGGACCAATTGTTACTTGGACGGACTCTGACGGATACAAGTTGGTCATAGCAGACAGTAGAAACATTTCTGTCCCAGAAACTGTCGGCTACTCTGAGAACACCCGGGCCCACATCCACGTCAAATGGCTCAACGGAGCCAGACATGTGGTCCCGGCCGGAGCTGCCATGTCATCTTAGGGTTTCGTCGGGGCCCACCACGAGAGCGACGAGACCGGGTTGTTGGTTTCATTTTGAAAACTATAGCTGCCGGCGAAGAGAGTAGTGTTGGAGATGGGGGAGAACCCTAAAAGGCTAAGAGACCTAAGGAAAATTAAACTAATTACTTAATTAGCGTTCTTAATTATTTTAATTAGTGGGGTGGCTTAAAATGGTGATTAAGATAATCACGTGAAGATGACTTTAATGATTTTGATTTGGGGGTTGGCCGGGTTAGGGAGGGGTTTTTGATTTCTACTTGTTAGAAATGTCTAACTAGGCTTTTGTATGTGGTAAAATATTTTAATTAATTTTAATTAGAGGGTTCATTAGGGTAGGTGAAGATGTTTTGCATTTTTTGTACGTCATGACAGTTGCATGACAACAACATTGTTTTCTTCGCTATCTTTTGGGAATGATTAAGTTAAAATGGGTCTGATTAGTTTAATGTGGGATGATCCTCTTTGGATATTATGTTATGGTAATGTTACAATGACATAGATGGAATCCTATGGAATAGTTTTAGATCAAGGTTTTAATTTTGATCTTTTAATTATTAAGATTGAATATATATGCGGTTTTGTCATACTTTATTGCTTGTAATTCTCTTTATTATTAATAAAATTATATCGTTAACCAATTCTCCAAAAAGCATAATGAAAAGGAATTACTATAGAAAAGTTTTAATGCACCCTCGATTTTATTCACTCTCTTCAAAAGTAAAAGAACAAAAATATTTTAGACAATGGTGGTGCTATCACACACTCATTTTCTCTATTCACATTTTTTTTTCTTTTACTTTAATTCAATTTATTTTTACAAATTACCCTAACTACGTACCCTCCATTGCAATTATGATTATTTTTTTTAATTTTTTAATTTTGCAAATCAATCATCGCATTATTCTAAACCCTTATTTTCCCGCATACGAGGACTTCATAACCCTTATTTTGCAAGTCAGTTTGTGTTCAAGTTTTGCCTTACTTCCCAAACTCCAAACTGCATGAAATTCTAACATGCTCTACCTTAATGTGTTTACTTTGATTCTGGAAAATTTCAAGTTCATTGCTGCACAAATGAATTTTTAGTAAATCTCCAAAGCTGAGCTATTCTTGCCTTAAGGTTCCACTTTAAATTGTGTTAAATTTGGTCTTATTCTAAATTTCTCTTGATTGAGAACCCCTTAAGTCATACCCCCAGATTGGGATGTGACAAATTGGTATCAAATTTCCTAATTTCTCTTTAGATTTAGCATGAACAAGTTAAGTTTGGAGTGATGAGGAAGTAATAAAGGAAATTGAGTGTTTTGTCTTATTGACTTTTGCACCTTTGTTGCTTCCTGAACGTTGACGATTTTAATGAGATAAACTGTTTTTCTAAGTCATTAGGTAATGTTCTTAAAATCTTATGTAGGGTTGATGATTCAAATTTTTTGTTTACATCAGAATTTTGACCATGATCTTTAGATTTTGCATGAAGAAGTTAAGTTTTGAGTGATGAGGAAGTAATCAGGAAAGTTTCTGTGACTACTGATATCCATTATAAAACTTTGCATTGACTAACATTGTGCTCTTTCTGTTTATGTTTTGTTGCAGATTTGTAGTGCTATTGCGTAACAACAATCTTTTGACTGAAGTGCTATTGTATTTTCTTTGGATGCTATTTTGCAACATTTGAGATATTATTGCATAGGATCTACTTGTTACATACTGGAAATAATGTTCCAAAGTCTAGTTTTTTTTTTCAGCCTAATGTTGAACTTTTATTTATGGGTGAGTGTTCTTTCAATACAGTTATCTAAAATACATTATATTAAGAGTTTCATACCATTGATTATGCGTGTGTCTGCAATTGTCTAGCCCTTCAGGTAAGTCTTGTTCAATTAATTTTAAACTATACTCCAATTTTTTTTTTGTACCTAAAAATTTTCTAAATTTGCATATTGCATCTGAAAATGGCTTATTGTCAATCTATAAGAGACGAGAAACTTTAATATCTAGGTGCAATATTGGAACTCCAGAAAACAACGGAGTAAAGCATGCGTCTTACCCTTCCTACTCGTATGAGGACAAACTTTGCAATTTAGATGATAATTGATTCATGATTGACTTGCCAAAAAGAAAAAAAAGAAAAATAATTAGAATTGCAAGGGATGGTAGTTAGGGCAATTTGTAAAAATAAAGTGAATTTAAAGTAATAGAAAAATAGAGGGGGTGTGTAAATAGAGAAATCGGGTGTGTGAATAGCACCACCTTTTAGACAATAGCTAGAATCTTTAACCCCATCGATAATATATTTTGATCAACATGTGTATTCAATTCCCAAAAATCAGGTCCGAAATCAAAAGACTTTTTTTTTTACAAATAATCATATAGATTTCATTAATACGGTAAGGCCAGAATGACCATTACATATCCTTCCGCTACCATGTACAGATAGTTAAGAAGTTGTGATGTAAACACCACGGTGATACATAGGCTAGATCATTCATTAAACAAGTCATGCTCACTTATTCTAGTGAGCCTATTTACTATGAACCAAGCATAGTAATAGGCAACATATCCTAAACGGCTACATCTTTTCCTTGCCCTTCAAGCTAGGGCTAGCAGTCTTTCCCGAGTGGAGGTAGGAAAACACATCTTCAGCAGAGACTGATTTCTTTGGCTTCGGAGGATTCTTGTTTCTGGACCCTAGAGGCCTTCCTCTTTTCTTCTGAGTGGTTGGGCCCGTGGAGACATGTTCCTTAGGCATCATCCCTTCTGCAGGGACTAGCATCCCTCCCGGCTTCTCCACAAGTCCCAGTGACTTAGTAGAAAATTGAATTGCTGTGGCCAGACGTTTAACCTTCTTTGCAGGTGCGGGTGCGTCCTTACTGCCAACAACAAGCTCGTCAAGCATGAGCTTGATCTTCTTCGGAGAGGCAAAGGGAGAACGAGGTCTGCCTCGCTTCAGAGGAGATTGTTCAGTAGGAGGTATTAAAGCGAGTTGCTTGTTCGCTGCCTCAGATGTCTGCAGGTTTGTATGGCGAAGCACCATAGGTTTACGCAGTTTGGTGGAGGGACCAGAGCCAAACAAACTGCGAGCCACAGGAGGGGGAATAGGTGTTTGGACACCCTGAAAGCGGAATGCACCTCCAGTGAAATTGCATTGCGCAAAACCGGCGAAGGAACTCGGCAGTTCCACTCGATTCACTGCCGGCCTTGGATCAGAGTTCTGGTGCGCGTTCTTTCCTGCAAGTTGGCAAGTCCCATGCTCATGAACAATAAGACCACAATCATGACAGCGGCCCAGAAGGTTTTCAAAGAAAAAGGATATTTCCTCAATCACTCCCGGTGCTAGTTTGAGAGTTTTTGTCAGGAAGAAAGGTTTAGCGATCTGATGCGCCACGTGAACCCTAACAGCCCCAGACGCCTTGAATAGCTTGTCATCCCATTCCAGAAACCTGCCAGCAACCGAAGCAATATTCATGATGGTATGCTTTACCTCTAAGGCCGGTGGTATGTTACGAATCTTCACCCACAGGAACAACTCATCCATCTGGATTGCAGTGGGGGATTTCAAGCCATCATAATCATGGATGACAACTGGAGCACGCTGGAAATACCAAGGACCTCCCTTCAGTACCTTGTTCCTATCCTTGCGCAGATCGAACGCTATCACAAAGAGTTTCTGAGCCCTTTCTTGGACAGTGAAAGCAGCATTGAGAACCCATACGCGCTTGAAGTGGCGCTGCAGATCTGGTGCCGTAAATGGCTTCGATGTGAGAGGCCTTGCAAGGAGATAGGCCTGAGATTCACGCCTGGTATCCGCACCCGGCATCTTGGAGAGATCCACGACATCGTCACCTAGCAGAGCCAGCGACGATGCAAAGCTTGCTGCAACCTCATCAATCGTTGCCATGGAGAGGTGAAACGAGGAGAAGGATAGAGTTTAGGGTTTTGGGCGTCAGAGCGGCGCCTTAGGGTTTTTGTTAACCAAACTTCTTTCAACGAAATCAAAAGACTTTTAAGTATCGAGAATGTCATCTATTCTTGCCGGAATCAATTATAATGAATATAGTATCACTTTCGTTCTGTTTGAATCATTGAAGAAAGTAATGGTAAATACTGAGTCATTACGTTCCAATCTATATATAGATAAAAAAAATGAGTATGTGTGAAGATAATGTCTATGATTGATGGAATATGAATGTGGCAAGAAATGTTTCAAAAAATATTTCGTAAAGAACCACCCTAGTTGGACCTTCAAATTTGATATTTGGACCTCTCTTACTTATTAAACCTCAAATTCACTTTTTTTAATACTTAAAAAGCTAAGTACACCTCCTTAATTTTACCAAAACACCTTTGAACAATTAAATTTGTATTTAAAAAAAAAAATGTGTTCTTTTAAAAAAAAATCTCTTTTGTGAGGGAACTGCCTACATTTTTGGTGTACTTTTTTTAACTGCGAAACCAAAAAGTGATTCTTGGAGAGGACGAACAAGTAGACAATTACAAAGATTTTTTGTTAATCCAGATCATAGTTTTTTTGTTTGTTTTGTAATATGGATGGTTCTAGAAAATACTTTGGTTCTCAAATAAATAATGTATATCGATTAAATCTTATTAAAATCAGTTGATCTCGGATTTTTTTTTTTTTGAATCAATGAATCAATTCTCATTCAACTCAAGCCAGAATGGCACGGATACATACTTTCCCTTGCCATCTTTATGGGCAAGTTTAGGACATGGTATGCTTTGATCTCGGATCTTGATCGATTAGTAATAACTACACCAAAATATTCAATGAATTATAAGAAAATTTCAAATTAGATTGTTTTGAATGTATTTTTGTATTAAATGATGGAGCCGTGTATAGAAATGAATTATTTTAGGCAAATTATAAAATTATATAGGTAAAATAAGGAAATTCTGAAGAAAAAAATAATTTATTGAATCTATACTATTATTAAGAGAAGAGGCTTTGTTAGCCAAAACAGAAAAAATGTACCAAAATGACCCTGAAATATTAAAAAACTATACAACTCCTAAAACAGATAGGGGTAATATAGTTAAATTATAATATAAACAGAAAAAAAAAATGAAAATGAGAAACAGATAATCAAACTACCCACTTCTATCATTCCATGAAAAATTACCCACTCCTATAAATAACTTCCCACTCCCTATTAAAAAAAAAAAAATCAATTTTCGGGGCCATCTAGTGTTATATTAATGGGAGAGGTAAGAAGAGTATTTATTTTTTTTTTGTTTTTTCCTCTGTCTTTATTTGTCTTTTCATATGAGTTGATAAAGTCTATTGATAATTGAAAAAAAGATGGAGGTCCAAATATCAAATTTGGAGTCCAACTAGAGCCACTCTTTTGTAAAACCTTTAGAAATAAAACATAGTCGATAAATTTATTCTTGAAAAAAAAAAAAAAAAAAAGACATAGTCAATAAATAAAGCAGAACTTTACAGGTACTATCCCACATTGACATCAGTATATATAACTCATTCATTTCTAACACATCAAAACTTGTTGCAAAAAATTCCTCATAAATTAGCATTATTGAGATGGAATACGTCTCCAATGTCATGTCATGATTATTCATTCTTTAGGCTGAAAGAGCCAAATTTTAAAAGAAGAAGAAAAGCGACACATAGTTACGTTGGAATAATTGTTTGAGGCTTAGGGGAAAGAGGAAGCAGAGAATATGAAATTGCGAGATGATTGTGCAAATTTTGAAAAATAAGAAAGAAAACAAACTTTGATTGTAGTGTTGTACCAATAATATTCCCTTTACTAATTTAGGCTTTTTAAAATTCCGATCAATATCTAAATGTGGATAAAGTTGAGTGAAAATTATGCCAAACAACAATAGTTCTGCATCGAATGAACAGATTACGTGTAGAGCACAAGCCACCAGTTCAAAACCAATGAGCTTTAAACCTTAGGACGTCATCATGGACATTATAATTGAACTGACAGAGATATCTGGGGCATATATACTGCACCAAAGATAATAAAAGACAGAGATTAGGTATGTATGCACCAGAAAAGTTAAAAGAGATAAGGCATGATGAGTTGATGACGCACATTAACCCATTCGAATCCACTGGAAATTTGGCAATGACTGATCGATAGATAGGAACTGGTATTAATTCTGTGTTGCTACACACAACTTAACTGTCAAAACAATTTTTGTTAAATTTAGTCATATTACATGACAACAAATAGCTCATGTCATTAGACTTAAGTCTTCTCTTCATGCGTAGAAAGTTGTAATTGTAACTCAAGAACGGTATATTGTTGTTGTGATTAGAGAAAATAATTATTAAAATTAGCTTACGTGCACTGTCATGATCAATTTTAAAGTCACTCTTAGTCTTCTCTCGCACAAGATACCAAATACGATCCTTCACACTAATTTTACAAAATATAGCATGACTTAATTTGGGCGTGCCGTCGGACCGGGCATACAATCTTGCCGGACGACTGCGGCTCTTGTTTTTGAGAGAAAAGGTGTGGTGAATTAGTCCGAAGATGTCCTATATATATGCATGAATGTACCAACTAGCATCCCACTTGTTACATTATATGAAAGTCTTACTTAATTGACATTATTGTTTTGTAATTTTGGTAATCTGTAATCTGAAATGGTAATAATTAGCTTTAGCATCAACCTAGATGTTGGGTCATTTTTGAAGTATATCTACAAGTTGTACAATTCAAGTCCGCAAAGAAAAATTCTTGTAGTTTTTCTTTCCTCGTGCTTGTAAAATAGTCATAAATCATATGATGCTCTTCTATATAACTATAAGGCACTATATATAAAGATGAAAGTTACGTTTTATTACTGTGTTTTTTGGTATTATTTATTTTACCCAACCATTATATAAGACTCTGCATAATACTTTCCACAAACTCGATCTTGTTGAAACAAGAACACACGACTTTTCCCCGTTGGACGTGATGGCGTAGCTGGTGTCTATGTACTGGCATGAACAAACTCTACAATAGTCACGGACAAGAGTTTTATGTGTATCAAAAGATAATCATGTATTTTGATTTGCCAGTTTAACTAAAGCTACATTTCAGTCAAACGAACTTTCAAATAATGAATACAAAATTGTTAAATTAACAATTTGAGACAATAGGATATATGTTCAATGAAACAAGCCACAAAACATATCATATATAGTACTATGTAATTACATATATAGCATGGTGACTGATATATACCTAATTGCAAACGCATCATGCTCATGACTAAAATGTTTCACATCCATCTTAGACATTAGAAACAAATGTGACGGACATGCATTGACCGGCCAACAACTACGTATCTAGAGCAAAGACTTGGAGTCTTGGACATATAAGAGCCAAATACAATTAATTGGATGTTCGAGAATGTTTGACTAGTGACTCGGGGAACATAAAATATCTAAGCCAACATATTGTTTTCACTTGAGTTTCAATGTGAAAATTGAGTTTTGCCAAAATTCCAAAAACCCTATTGATTTTCCTAATAATTGACTTTTAACATTCCAGTGACTTTTTTTTAGCGCAAGACGACCGACTATATTAATGTAAGCAAGAGAATTACATTAGGTACAGAGGAGTTCCTCTAGTATTGTGGGAACAGATCCAGATCCACACCACGAGATTACCAACCCTGTGAACATTCCAGTGACTTCAAAGAGAAATAAACATAATCAAGACTTAAAAAAAAATAAAAAATAAATAAATAAATAAATAAATCCTTAGTCAAGATGGCTGGCTCACTTGGCTGAAATGATCGACTTGGAGAAACAAGGTTAATGGTCAGAGTGGAACGACATCTGATCAAACCGTAAAATGATAAACCAATAAATAATCAGACATATTCCCTATTGAAATACTAGGATATATAAAAAAACACACAGTTACCATATTCCCTATTGAATTACTGTCCCTAGACTATGGCCGTCCCCAAAGTAAGGCAAGAGACTCGGATCCCCAACTTCTAAAAAAGCGTCCACCGTCAAATTTACGTTTACAATATTTAAGACCTAAAAAACATGATTCTTGGTATATTTAGGCTGTAAATAGGCTCAATACAGTTCATGTTCGATTCGTATTTGACTTGATTTTAGCTCATTCGGCTCGTGTTCGTAAGATAAATGAGCCGAGCTTGAGCTCAATATTAAGCTCGATAAAAAAACGAGCCGAGCTTGAACAAAGATATATTCGGCTCGTCTAGCTCATGAGTAGCTCGTATTTTTCATAAGTAGCTCTAACTTGTTAAAGCTCGACTCATGAAAATTTATAGTATAAATAAAAGGAAAAAATATAATTTTAGTCACTCAATTTTCGCTTGATTGACACTTTGGTCACTCATGTTTATAAAATCTTACTTTAGTCAAACTTTAACTCCGACTATCACTTTAGTCCGCCGGTGAATTTTTCTGATAAAAAAGTCACATGACGCCTCACATGCCATTTTTTAAGGGTTATTTTCGTCCTATAATTTCAGAAAATTTCAACCTATATTCAAACCAAAGGTCTTAAATCTCTTCAACATCTTAAAATAACCCTTAAAAAATGGCATGTGAGGCATTATGTGACTTTTTTTATTGGAAAAATTCACCGGCGGACTAAAGTGATAGTCGAAGTTAAAGTTGAGTGACTAAAGTGAGATTTTATAAACATGGGTGACCAAAGTGTAGATCAAGCAAAAGTTGAGTGACTAAAACTGTATTTTTTTCTAAATAAAAATATAATTTTTCTAATTTCAAATATTTAATTATTTTTATTACCGTCCTTTTCAATTGGAAGAGAATCTGAGAATTTAAGTAAAATATATTACAATAAAGAACAATAAATCCCAATTTGATGGTTAGACATCAAATTTGGTTTACTATTTTAAATTTTCCTTCTTCCTTCTTTATTTTTTAAATTTAAAGTCAAATTAGCCAAACCGAACCTATTCAAGCTCAAACTTGTCCAATAAACCAAGCCGAGCCGAGCTTGAGCATGGAAAAAAAAAATTCAAGCTTTAGCCCGGCTCGAGCTCGATAAAAAGCAAATAAGCCGAACATGATCACCTTGGTACGTATTCTCTCCGACTCGGCTCATTTACACCCCTAGGTATGATCCAAATTTAAGTGCCAAAAGAAAAATCACATATGTACGTTGTATGTATAGCCTTTTTGTAATTAGTTTGAGCATTTTCACCATTCCGGCCTCAAAATCTCACGGCCAGTCTTGAAGTGCATATGTGTTTGGCTCAATGTCTCGCCACATATTTGAGAGACCCTATCTCAAAAACAGGCCTTGCATTGGATATCTAGGGAAGAAATGACCATCCATGCAACCAAGAATATCACGTTAATTAAACTGAAAACTAGCTTCTGCAATACTAAATGCACTATTGTAAGTAATGTAGTTTTACGGTAAACAAGGCTGGCCTAATTAACTACCTACTAGCTAGCTCGATCGAGTAAATACAGAGTTACAAAGAGCCACAGAGCCACAGAGGGTAAGCAAGGTACTTCTTGTACTTGTACCTTATCAATTTAATTGCGTGTGGTACGTAGCTTAATTGGTAGCTTGGTAGAAGCAGTAAATAGTAGTGTAAAATTACTTGAGCTCTCGGTTGAAACCACGCAGGAAATGGAATGAAATATATAACTGGATCCCATATATCAGTTTTGCTATCAGTGTTGCTGGCATGGGGTTGATGAAGACAAAATCCTTTCAACTTATATATATATATATATATATATATATATATATATAGGGCTTCTCAGGTGCGGATATCCGTACCTTTTGCTTAGGTACGGATTTCCGGTTTTTACCCACTTTTTTATCACACATTTACATCTTAACCGTTCAGTTTTTAGGTCCTAATGTATAGATCATCTCTGCAAAATTTCAGCCAATTTGATTATCGTTAAGGCATTCAAAACTGCAATGTACAACAATGAACACGAACGGTTTTGGTTCGACAGATTCGGTTCATTCGTGTAAATTGCAGTTTTGGATGCCTTAACGGTCATCAATTTGGCTGAAAACTTGTAGAGATGATCTATACATTAGGATCTGAAAACTGAACGGTTAAGATGTAAATGTGTGATAAAAAACTGGGTAAAAACCGGAAAGCCGTATCTTTTGCTTAGGTACGGATATCCGCACCTGAGCAAGATTATATATATATATATA
>NC_084820.1:16193502-16222740 GCF_958449725.1 Rosa rugosa | reverse complement strand
CTCATGAGTACGTGTTTTTAAAACGGAGTTTCGGGGATTCTTTCTTTTAAATGTCCAAGTGGGACTTGTGGTCATATTGAATTGTCAGCGTTCCAATTAATATGATTTGTCACGGGATGACTTTTGTTGATTTGAGAACGTATTTTAAAAGGGAGTTTCGGAGATTCTTTTTTTTAAACGTCCAGGGTGGACTTGTGTATCATATTTAAATTGTCAGAGTTTCAATTTATATGATTTTGTCACGGGGTGGCTTTTGTGTGAGCTTTGGGGAAATGCATATTTAATTGTCAGAGTGTCAATTAATATGATTTTTGTCACGGGGTGGCTTGTGTTGTTGTCTTTTGGGAAAAGAATGTGTTGTTTTGGGAAGCATGGTATGTGTTCTTTTTTCTCGAGTTGAAAGGTTTTCCTCGTTTTGATGTGAGTTGTATGAAGTTTTGTTTTGAGTTACTCATACGAGTTTTCATAAGCTTACCGGGTTTGTTATGTGACAACCCGGTGCACTATTCCATAGTGTAGGGGTTTATCCTGCAGGTCAAGGTAATCGTGGCTGAAGCTGGTCCTGATAGTTGCAGCTTTACGGTAGGAAGCCAATTTTGTGACTTTACCGTGATTAAGACTTTCGCTTGTAGCTAGTAAGCTCTGAGGAGTATTTACTTATTATATTGTTGTGGCAATTTAATTTGTAACTTGTTTAATATTTGACTCTACAGAGTGAGTCTGTATTGACATTGTGGGTTTCAGGGCATCAGTATGTACTTGGTTTAAAAGGAAAAAGTTTTTAGGTATTTTATATTGATGGCTGAACCATCACTCATGTATAATTATGAGATTATATATTGATTCTTAAGTGTGTTTAAAAATCGAGGCGTGACACTGGACGATGTTGGTGTTGGTCTAGTTCGTTCGGTCGGTGATGGCGGCAATTATGGCATTGGTGGCTCTGCTGTGAAGTTTGACAACTTCCCAAGCGGCAGCTTTTCTGACGACGTAGTTGTGCTGGTGGTTTTGCTTGTGCTGGGATTTATACCGGCGACAGTGGTAGCTGCGCCGGTGGTGATGCTGCTAACGGTGAAGAAGCCGCTGCAGGGAACATGGTGCAGGCTAGGGTTTTCCAAGGGTTAATTTTATTTGTTCTTGGGGTAGTTATGTTTCTTGTTTTTATGCTTAACCAAAAAAGGTGGGTGTGCTGAGTAGTATGCTTGTGTGAGAGGTGTGCTAGTATAGTGTGCTCTATGTAGTAGCTCTTTCTGACAGCCTTCTGGGCAAGTCATTATTGTACTGCTTGCTGAATTGCATAATGGATGACATTTTCAACTCAAAAAGGTTTATGACTTAAAGATGTAGAATAACATATAAAAGTTAGGCTTTGGGATTTGGTACTCTGATTTTGAGCACGTGTTGATATAAATAAAGTTATAATTGATTACGTGAGAATAAATATAGTGATTTAATGGACATTCAATTCAAAATTAATTCATCTAAAAACGCGTGATGACTCGAATAAATTTGACAGTGGTGTTCTCCTTGTACTTTTGAACATTGCATTCAAGAGCTTAGTGGTAAAGCACATTGCTGGTACTTGCCATAGAAGTCCCCCACTAAGAAAAGAGCATGCATTCAAGGGATTGGGACGGATCGATCTAACCTACCCTAACATTTACTTATTAGCTAGGCCTAACCATATACCCAGCTGAGTTCTTGATCAAAAGTATTTCCTCTGGCACCAAGTAGCCATTTAGGTGAGATTGCACTCGTGCTGCCCTAGCTTGCTATTATATTCAACGACAATAAGGATATGTAACATCAACCCTTGGACAAAGCACGTTTTAGGTAAAAGTCTAAATAGCCAGAATACTCAGTAGCCAAAATCGATGAAAACCCAGTTGGGTGGTATGGGGGAAAATTGATCAGGTTTTAAAAGAATGGTTTAGGTTACCTTAAGAAAGGAATAAAAAGAGCGTAAACACAAAAAAACATATCATTCAGAAAACTAAATTAATTCAGAAATAGATGAACACTTTTTGCGCATATTTATATTTATATTTTGTTTGGCCCATTTGAGGGAAGACAACCAAAATGATGCAAACCTAATTTTCGATTAATATGAGCACCAAAGATTTATTTACCTGTAACTAGATGATGTTTTTCTGGGTTTGGTTGGTGTCATGGGAATCCAGTGAGACAGTGAGGGAGGGAATCGGTTTCCTATAATAATCCCACAATTTTATGGTTGAAAACGACAACGAAAGTGAAGTTGTTGCCTAGGAATCTAACAATAGTTGGATAATGGATATATACCTCAGATATCTAAATTATCTCATCCATAGGTTCATACAATTGCAAAAGAGATAATGAGCTGTTATAAATTCTTTCCTTGGTCTTACATTAAGCATATGGAAATGGACCACCAAGAAAAAACCTCTGTGGAATGGAAGCTAGAGATAGAAAGTCGGTTCATGGTCCCGTTTCGAAAAGAGTTAGGTTTCGAAAGTGGATGCTCTTAAAAAGTTGACCATGGATGCAGTTTTTACATTTCGTAATTGGAATGCCGTAAGCTAAACGACTATTCAAAAAATATCCACAAATGAAATGCAATGAATCTTACTAGTAATTTTTTTTTAATTTAATTTTATTTTTTGAGAATAGAAGAAATTCATTAATCCAAGAAGTTATAACGACGGGAATGACTCTATAAAATCCCAACTACTCCACTAGAGAAGAGGACCTACTCATACCCTAAATGTAGAACCAGCGGTTACAGATACCATGAGCCGATAGAGGCTCAACTGTAACCAACAACCGTTTCCAGGAGTCCCGATACATCCTACAGCCAACCTCAAGAAGAAACTATCCCCTTCCGACACCACATACCAAAACTGCTAGTAAATGTGTAGGGGAGTCTCCCCATTACATTGACAACAAGAAAACATCGAAATTAAAACAATTAAGTCCCTGGAATTGACACCATAACAATGGCACAACCACGAAACCAAGACACCCAAACCCTCGCTCAATAGAGAAAGGACTCGTTAGACCTAACCAAAACCAAAAAATAGAAGACCTAATAAAAGACAAAATAGACAGCAGCTACCAACTTTCCTTCTCCACGATGCCAGCTCCAGCAACTCGGATTCAGCTGCAAAAGAGTGAGGGTGCACAGCTCAGGTAAGCTCAACTCCAGTAATAACACACCTTGGCCAAAGACCAAACCTCCACCTCCAACCCTGTGGAAAGGTCTTGAACTCGAACAAGCCACCAACAATCCAACCCTTATACCCACTGGACCACCATCCAACCACGCCTGTCCGGCCGCACCCTCCGCCCGCCGACAAGACCAGATGCCACCGTCAGTGTGGGAGCGCCGCCGGACAAGCAACAAAACAACCTGTTTTTACCAAACCCTAGAACGCCCCTATTTTTACGGAGCAAATTCTAGTCTCGGGTTAATTCGACAAGGTCATAACTCTTAGATCACCAATCTTACTAGTAAATTGTTACGGTAAATACAAAGAAGAAGACTTCAGAGTTTTTCCTACAACAACCTAGGGTACCAATTTCTTCAACATACGTCCTTGTCTTTGGAGTGTGTTTCTAAGGTTTCTACATGGGACTAATAGGCGCTTCTGCAATTTTAGGGTTTCGGTATCTATCGGTCCCATGTAGAAGCCCCTAAACCCTTAGGAATTTAATTTGATATAGACCTGGTTCACTTAACGTATTTTACTTGTGATTTGCATGTTGCCATATCTCAAGAATATCATTACTATATGGTTAATATTAATGTTTTTTTCAGGTCTTAAACTACCGTAATTGCAAGTCTCAATTTACCTGAATTTTATTTTATGTATTGTCAGCACAGGCTTAAAGACATGAACTATGGTTTTTGTTCATCTTGATCGTGTATTCCTCTTTGAAAAGATTATTTTGTGTAGGGGGTATTTGTAATGGATGAATGGAGAACTTCAGATCGAGTACCCTTATAAACAAAAGGATTGGGAATATGAACTACATTTTAATTTCCAAAGGTGAACCGGTGAAGCTAACTGATCCTAAACTACTTGAGGCTCTTAATAATTAGTTAATATCAAATTTGTACGTACCAATTAATAGAATTCTAGACCACTAACCAGGATAAATTTTAGATCTTTATCATTTTAGGTATTTAAATTGAGAGTGTTGCTATTGGGACCTCCAAATCTGGTCACTTGATCTCACTCTATTATGAATTATTAAATGACATATATAACCTACTATAAAATGACTATTAAGGAAAATAATTATACAAAAAAATATTACATTGATTTTCTATAGACTTTCCAATTCAATAATATTAGATTGCATTTATTATTTTCCTTATCTATTTTCATTTTCCAATTTCACTACCTACTCATTAAAGCATTCATATATATTTAAGAAGAATTAAAACTATGATTATGTGACAAAACAAAACAAATCATATTATGACCTAAATCTAAGTCTATCCATTATATTTGCAAAAAAAAAATAAAAAAATGAGCTAGCAATTAAAAAAATAAATAAATATTTAAATAATTAATCATGAGGTACATAAAATAAACATTAAGAAAAAAATTATTAATCTTCATTTTTTTTGCAGAGCTAAAACAAAAAAAAAAGTTATAAAAAAAAAACCACAAAATAGTGCATGTTATTTTCTTGTTGATTAGAAATTAATTTTTAAAACTCTTTTTTTTGGATTAAAAAAAAAAAACCTAGCGTCTGCTAGGGTTTGGAAACGGCAGTCCTCCCAGGATCGTGGTTTCTTAAATCTTCTCCATTCTCATGGAGTTTATTCTAGGCTGCAGCCTAGTGGTACTTATGTTGGCCAGTTTCTTTGGCAGAGGCTGTGAGGAGGTGGTGATGAATTCTCTATTGCAGTTTTTGGGTGGTGATCTGTTTAAGATTTGTGGTGGCATACCGGTGCTGAGGTACGATCTTACAGATCCGGCAGGAGATGATGTAGATGGTTGGATCGCGAGGGAAGATGATACGGGGGTTTGGATCAGCACAGTGGTTTGGGTATTCTCTGTGGTGGCGATGTCATCTTGCGCAGTAGGTGGCTTTTGACCGGTGAGCCCGATTCTGTTGCTGTCGGCAGCCTTAGTCTGTCGAGTCGGCGGTGGACATGGTGGATGAGCCACATGCACCAAATCTGGTTTTTCAAATGGATCCAACTTTGGATCTGGGTGGGCTTTCTGCTTGGACTTCGACCCACTTTTTTTGTGGAGTTTTTCTTCAAATTCTGGATTGACTTGGGGATCATGTGCATTACTGGTATTGGATTAGGGACCCAGGCTTATGGTATTTGTTCGTAAAAGATCGTCTGCCAACATGGCCATGTTCTGACACCCTTGGCCAGCTTCGATCTTTAGGTGGGAGAATGCCTTCATTCCAACGCCAAGTTGATTTTTGTCAATTTGTGCGTTGGAGTTCGATGGGTAGTCAAACCACCGACTATTCAATTCACTACATGACTGCAATCCGTAGTGTAAAATCAGCGCTGCGTCTCGACGTTGCTGCTCTTGCGTTATTCAGTTCTTTTTTGTACTGTTTTATTCCCTTCTTGATGTCTTTTGGCATTGTATCGTTGTAATTTTTCACTTTCAATAAATGGTTGACCTCCTTCAATTCAAATTTTTTTTTTTAACACAATACCTTGTGTTTAATTTTTTTTATTGAAAAAAATATTTATGTTGTTTGATTAAAGAATGGATATGTAATTAAGATTTATAGAGTAATTAATTATTGAATTAACTAAGTTTTTTTTTTTAAAGATAATAGTTTGTTTGCAAATTATATGAGTGAGGTTATTTAAGGAAATTCAGTGAGGTTTAGTGAGTAAATTTAGTATGTTTTTTGACAGAGAATAGAGATTTCATTTAATCCCAAAGCCAGAACGGCACATACAAATAAACCCCATATGCTTGTACCCTAACTTAGTGGTCAAGCAGGTAAGGGAATACATGTACCATCCACTAGTACATTGTCGCTCGAATAATCAAGAGCCTACACAACTACAAATCTCAGCTTACACTAAGAAAACTATCTTGAATCTCTTTTCGTCAATGCACTCAATTGTGGTACTCTAGGAGATTCATTAACTTGGTGTAAAAAAGAAACCATAACCGTGCAGACTTATGCTGACTAAGCCTAGCTAGCCTATCTTGGGCCGAAGCCCACTATCTTCCCCCAAAAATAGGGAGTTATTGGAAAAGTAAAAACATAAACCATAAAGCAATAGTTGAGCCCAAAAGAAAAGCCAGCCCAAGGTCCAAAAGGAATAGCCCATCTCAGGCCCAGACACCACCTCCTCTGCTACGGCAGAAACTGCACAGCTGCAAACACGACCACCACCCCTGCCACAACCGCCACCACCCGTCCAAGCACACCCCAGCGTTTTTCCACCTCGACGACTCTCCAAGAAGTCTGAGCGAGACCCGGCATACCGAACACAAACCCAAATCCCACCAGATGTGGATCCGTAGCACCCCAAGCCGTCGATCTCCCCCTTCACGCCGCCGCCGTATGGGACTTGTGCCGCGACATCCATAGCCTCAGAGCTGCAATCTAGAATTTGACACCGACCTCCCACCGGAAACCCCAATCCCGACGATCCCAGAGAAACTCAAGCTTGCAAGAGCCACCTAGCTCCGTTGAAGGAATACTCCCCGCCTGGTTGCACTCACCACATTCTGACCAGACGAGACTAAGATGAAGGGAACAAAACCCTAGGTTGTTTGCGGGATTATCTGAATCAGTAAATTTAGTATTTGAAAATTTGATAGGAGGTGTAAAAAGCATAGGAGGTCAAGTGAGTAAATTTGGAGGTTCCAATAGAAAAACTCTTAAATTGATTTTTAATCATGTTTTATCAAATAGTTGAAAAATGACCATATGTACGGATCAAGAGTCTTATACGGCCATATTAAAATTTTGTGTAACCCATATGTTAATATTCTTTATCTATCTCAAATTTTTGGTGCTCACGATGATGTAGCTCTTCTTTTCCTTATATTGGTGCATCTTCATATATAATAGTAAAACAAAAGTAGGAATAATATTGTAATTGTTTTAGAGAAACGGGAATTGAGAGAAAATCGCTGTGTATTCTCATTGATAATAGGGGGCTCTTTATATAGAGGATTACAATGTATAGAATTTGAATCATGCAAGGAAAGGTAATCATACATTGAATAGGAATCTTTAGATTCTTCTAATTAAACAATATTACCACTAGGTCAAGTAACCTAATGTTTGGGCTAGACACAAAATAAGGATTTACTTGAACACTCCCCCTTGTGTTGCCCAAACGCAGTGCTTCTCTTGTTGCCTCGCTAAAAACTTTGCCGAGTAACAAAAACCCAGTGGGATAAAAATAACCTCGGTCGAAGGAGAAAAAGATCACAACACACCTTTCACGTTTCGAGACGAACATGTAGACATCTCCCCCTGTTGTCTGCGCCTCCCCCTGATGACTACGATCATGGAAGTTCCGATAATTTCCGCAAGCCAATTCTTGTCACATGTTTCTCGAACGTAGATTTGGTAAACAAGTCTGCCACATTGTCCTCAGATCGAACCTGGTTTACTTTGATCTTGAGGAGCTTCTGTTGTTGCTGATTGTAGAAGAATTTGGGCGATATGTGCTTGGTGTTGTCGCCTTTGATGTAGCCTTTCTTCATTTGTTCAATGCAAGCAGCATTATCCTCATAAATGCTCGTTGGCTCATCTGTGGTTGACTTCAGACCACAATTGCTTCGAACATGCGTAACTATGGATCGAAACCACATACATTCACGAACTGCTTCGTGAAGAGCAATAATCTCTGCATGATTCGAAGAGGTAGCGACTAAGGTCTGCTTTGTAGACCTCCAAGATATCGCGGTCTTTCCCATGGTGAATACATAACCAGTTTGGGAGCGACCTTTGTGTGGGTCAGAGAGGTACCAAGCATCAGCAAAACCTTCCAAAACACTTATATCGTTTTGGGATGGGGAGAGGGAACGCAGTCCACCATGTGTGGCGTCCCTGGCACTTGATGGGTCCGAATCCATCGTCTCTCTGTAGGGATACAACAAGCCCATATCAATCGTACCACTTAAGTATCGAAAGATATCTTTAACACCAGTCCAATGGCGTCGTGTTAGCGCAGAGCTATATCTAGCTAGCAAGTTCACAGCGAATGAGATGTCCGGTCTTGTGTATTTTGCTGAGTACAATAATGCGCCTATTGCACTTAGGTAAGGCACTTCTGCCTCTAGCACTTCTTCATCGTCATCTTTTGGACGAAATGAATCATTCTTTGGATCAAGACTACGGACGACAATTGGGGTGCTTGAAGGCTTAATCTTGTCAGTGTTGAAACGCCTAAGCATCTTTTGGGTATAAGCTGATTGATGAATCAGGATACCATCTCTACGGTGCTCAAGTTCCAAACCGAGGCAAAACCGTGTTTTCCCAAGATCTTTCATCTCAAACTTGGATTTCAAGTGTTCAGCGGTTTCCCTTAACTCTTTAAGGGTGCCAATTATATTCATGTCATCGACATAAACCGCTACCATTGCAAATCCAGAACTTGTCCTTTTTATGAACACACATGGGCATAGTTCATTGTTGACATATCCCTTACCAATCAAGTAGTCACTAAGACGGTTATATCACATCCGTCCAGATTGTTTTAATCCATATAGTGAGCGTTTCAACTTTATAGGAAACACGCTCCGTGGTTTAGAGCCACTTGATTTGGGTAAATGAAGTCCATTAGGAACCTTCATGTATATTTCTTTATCTAGATCCTCATATAGATACACAGTAACCACATCCATAAGCTGCATGTTCAGTTTTTTGGAAACTACCAAACTGACAACGTACAAAACGTTATGACGTCCATTACGGTACAATAGGTCTCCTCGTAGTCGATTCCAGGGTATTGTGAGGTGCCTTGTGCCAGAAGGCGAGCTTTGTACCTTACAATCTTGTTTCTCTCATTACGCTTTCTAACGAATAACCATTTATGACCAACCGGTTTGGTGTTGGGCGGTATTGGTACAACCTTTCCAAATACCTTTCTTTTTGCTAGAGAATCAAGTTCTGCCTGGATCGCATCTTTTCATTTTGGCCAATCTGCTCTACGTTGACATTCATCAACGGAGCGTAGTTCGATGTCATCGGTCTCAATAATCTCACGCGCCACTGAATATGCGAATACATCATCAATGATGATGGAGTTTCTTTCCCACATCCCATGTACACTAGTGTAATTTACAGAGATCTCTACGTTCACAGGGATAGGTTCTGACATTGAGGCTTCCCCCAATGATGTCTCTTGGACATAACCATAATCCGGAACATTCTCATGGGACGGATTTTGAGTATCGCTGATCAAAGGATTTGTTTGTGTCTCATTCGCTCTCTTTCTAGGGCGAATATCATTTGAACCAATTGGTCTACCGCGGTTCCTTGCGGAACCTACGGCCATAGACGCCACATCATTGCCATTCTGGGCAATGGCGCCATCTCCTGGTGTCATAGGAGTGGCGTTATGTCTAGTATTCGTGACATCGATCCTTGCAGGCACGTTTGCAGCAGGTATGTGTGATCTCGTCACTTTGGCAACATCAGAAAACGCATCAGGCAGAGTGTCTGCTATGTTCTGGAGCTCGATTATTCTTCGCACTTCAAGTTCGGACTGTGCGGTACGGGGATCGAGATGAGACATAGTGGGGACAGACCACGACAATTCCTTGTCGTTCCTGTTGAACATCTATGTTCTTATCTCCCCCTAACCATGGGAAGACTGTCTCATCAAAGTGACAATCCGCAAATCTAGCGGTAAAGAGATCACATGTCAAGGGTTCAAGATAGCGGACAATAGTTGGAGATTCATAGCCAACATAGATGTCCATTCGTCGTTGTGGACTCATCTTAGTACGCTGTGGTGGCGTAATAGGCACATAAATAGCACACCCAAAAATGTGTTAGTGCGAGATATCAGGCTCGTACCCAGTCACTAGCTGTAACGCAGAGTAAGATTGGGTTGTAGTGGGTCGTAGACGAATTAGCGTCGCTGCATGCAATATTGCATATTTCCAAATAGAAACAGGGAGATTGGTGCGTATAACCAATGTCCGTGCTATCATTTGTAGTCGTTTGATAGTGGATTTTGCGAGACCATTTTGGGTATGAACATGGGGAACTGGATGCTCTACATCAATCCCCTGTGACATGCAATAGTCATCGAAAGTTTTCTATGTAAACTCCCCAGCATTATCAAGTCGAATTGACTTAATAGGATGGTCAGGGTAGTGAGCCCGTAGATGGATAATTTGGGCGAGGAGTTTAGCATAAGCAGCATTTCGAGTGGACAACAGCGCGACATGTGACCAGCGTGTCGACGCATCAACCAATACCATAAATTATTTAAAAGGTTCGCATGATGGTTGAATTGGTCCACAGATATTCCATTGGATTCTCTGTAAGAACGGAATGAGTATTTTGGGATCCTTTCCGTAAGACGGTCTCGGTCCTAATTTCCCGAAGGAACAGGCTTTGGAAAATGAGCGAGGGGCCTTAGAAGTAACCAATGAGGATTTTGGTTGGGCCTGAGCGACTGCAGAGCTATTAGAAGCAAAATGTGTGACTACATCACCCATCATGGCGTTGGAACCATGGAAAGTGGCATCCATGGCGTCTTTGCCATGGGGAGAATCATGGCCATGGTTGGGGCCATTTATGGTGTTGTCAGAAGGGGCTTGGGCGGCCCTTTGGCGGCCCAAGACAGCTGCAGTACCTGATGCTGCGGTGGCTATTGTCCTACTAAGTCAGGGAATCAATTTTCGATTCTTACTTCTTCTCACTCTGAAGAATGGATGTCTATGTGAAGTCTTTAGTATACGGATCATCATATCATGACCAGGATGTCCTAGTCGATCAGGCCAAAGCCAGTATGTGTCAGAATCCAAAAGATCTTCTCTTATCACATTATTGGATTCAATTGGTCGAATTGTAGTGACATAAAGTCCACTAGATTGACACATAAGCTTCTCTAAGATGCACTTCCATCTGCAATCATTAGAGGTAATGCAAAGGAACTCTTTTCCGTTCTCAGTATGCGTTTCCGCATGAAATCCGTTGGCTCTTATATCTTTAAAGCTCAATAAGGTTTGATTTGGCTTAGGAGCGTAGAGAGCTTCTGCGACTTTAATCAAGGTGACATTTGGCAATAGGAATTGAGTCATTCCATGTCCTTAAACTAAACCTGATGGCCCAGCCATCGTAGTCACAGATGAATATGTAGGCAACATCTCTAAGAATAATTGCCTATGGCATAGAATGGTGTGTGTAGTCGCACTATCCGCAAGACATTGTAGTTCTCCAAAATCCATTCCTAAAAGAAAAGCTCGTAATTAAAAAGGAGTCATAAAGAAAAGAACTCAACTTTTATTAATAAGCCAACGGGATTACATCATTGTCTCTTTCACTAGAGAAAATCTAATCCAAAAACTAGCTAATGCAAAACAATGGTAGTCGTTTAACTTCTTTCGGTAATTCCAACGCAAATGTGACTAGGTGAGTAGAGAGATGTCGGTGGAGCAAGGCTCACTTAAGTACCACTAATCTCAAAACCTTCCTAGACATCACATTTTTATTGAGTACGCCTACTTTGAAGAAAGATTAAACCATTGGCATCTACTACAAAAATAATATGGCAATTGCCTACATCTCTTGGAAAATAAAAGGGCTAAATACTGTTTAGTCCCTGAACTTTTGCTGAAAAAACACTTTAGTCCCTCACCTTTTAATTTGACACGTTTACTCCATATTCTTTCAGTTTTACACCCAATAGGTCCATTTTGTTACACTCCGTTAAATTGTGCCGTTAACTTCCTATTTTAAGGATAAAATTACTATCATAGCCCTGACTTTCTCTTTCTTTAATTTTTTTAATTGTTTTTATTCTTTTCTTTTATTTTTTTCTTCTGATTCATACCAATAAAATTACTATTTTTTTAAAAATTATTTTTAAGGGAAATGATTGAAAAGGTCACTTTAGAGAGTGAAATGATAAAAAGGTCACCTAGTTTCCCACTTGATAAAAAGGTCCATTGTAAATTGTTATTAATATTAATTTAGTCCTTATGATTAATCAGGTGATGTTAAAAAAGGTCAGTTTTTAATTTTTTTGATTCTGATTCTACCCTTAAAGCCTGATACACGTTTATAACTTTATATTGAAGAATCTCATAGCTCAAATCTTCTTCATTTTGATCAGAAATCCCAAATAGAGCTCCGATTAGAAATCCAAAAGATAGAAGACCATTATCTGATCAAAACCTAAAACCTTGATTCGATTTTGATCGAAGCTTTTTTATCCCAACTATCTCTCTCTCTCTCTCTCCAATGGCGTGCTTCTTCTTCTTCTTCTTCTTCTTCTCTGTTTCTCTGCCCTCGCTTCGCATCCGGAGCAAGACGACGTTGTTTGGATTTGAAATCGATTTCGAGCTTGGAAAATGTTGAAAATGGAGCACGCGGTCGTTCCCCTGAGGAGGTGCTGGAGCACGTGTTCTCATTCCTGCAGTTGGACGGCGACCGGAACTCGATCTCGCTAGTGTGCAAGTCATGGTACGAGATCGAGCGGTGAGCTAAAAATTCAGAGCTTCGGTTTTTGCATTATCGGTAATCTGTTAGTGCTTCTTATCCTTTCTTCAATTGCATCGGAAATTTTTGTTTTTGTTTTTACTATTCTCGCTATTCATTTGATTTTGGGGCTTGGCTTGGAGAAGTGGTGTGGACGCTAGCTAAGTGTGCTTCGTTAATTCAAAGCAAGGAAGACGAGGTGTAGGAGCAGCTGCTTTGTATGGTTGAGGAGTTGGGTCTTTGGTTTAGGTCAGTGAATCTGATATTATTCTATTTTCATAGTATTCTGTGTTTGGTTGCTGGAAAAATATAGAAATTAGAAATTCTTAACTATTCAATCATTTGGGACACTAAAACTGTTTTACTCTCTCATGGTATTGGATTGCCGTAATTATCTAGAATGTTTGTTTGGTTAACCCAGTTTCAACTTCAAGGAGCAAATTTTTGGTTTGAAATGCAAGTTCATTGCCGAAATGATAAACCATGAACTTGTTCGAGACCATTAAGCATAGATACTTGCTGTGATAATGTTAGTTGTTTCTTTTCATTTGTTCATTAGGAGTGACCTGCATCCAAAATCTGCTTGCTTCTTGCATCAGAAATAAATTGAATGCATCGACAAGGTTATGCTATTTGGCTATTATTATTACTTGAACTGTTATATCCTGCTAATGTTGTTAGAACTAGTATATTAGTTGATATGAGTTGGCTCCTAGAATTCATATTTTTGAATCAATTGCTGGATCCATATGACAAAGATTTCTCTTTTAAGTTAATAGTGTTACTAGGATAGATAGCAGATGCTTGTTGTCACATAATGCTAGATTGATGGGGATTGCGCAGGAAGATGATTATGTTATTCCACTTCATCAATACGGCAATTTGATAATATGTTGTCACTTTGTGATACTTATTCTTTATATCCATCATATTCTTGTCAATATGAGTGTTAAGGTTTTGTTTGATATGGTTATTGCATTATTTCTACCCCTCTGCAGCATAATGCCATATGATCCTAGTTTAACATTTTTCTGTGAGTTTCTCTGAGAGTGTCTACTGTGTTTTAAGTAGCTTTTGAGAAGAACTCCTACTGGTGCTTCTTAAATTGATTGCTTTACGGGTTGAAGGAAACTTGTGCAATTTTTTATTTTCTCAAAACTAAAAAATGCAGTCTTTCCAGCTACTCTGGAGAAACTCGTTTGTAAAACATAAAAATCTAATTGGCCTTCTGCATTCGATTTCTGTTTTGTAGAAGTATTATGTATGTGCTTAAGATGAGGTTATCTCTAAAACTTAGAATAGTGGAATGTCTTAAACTTGTGGGTTTTCATGGAGATGTTGTTTAAAAAGATTTGGACACATGTCCATTTTATATTGTAGTCCACTTCGAACATGAATCAGATTATCTGCTTAGTTGAAAGTATGATAAAATCCCAGTTGCTTTTTATATACTCCTAGTTGCTTTTCATATACCTGTCTTCTAACTTTTGTCATCATAGCTTTCACCACCATTTCTTCTAATGTGCTTATATTGCTTATATTGGTATCACTTAAAATCTTCGATAAGCCTTGTTAACCCACTTTGGACCTTCATTGACTCATTGTGGTAGGTTCTTGGCCCAGAAATGTTGAAATCGGAATTGCAACATGGTGGGTTAAAATGTGGGGGTGCTCTGCGAGAGCGTGCTGCCAGGCTTTTTATGCTTAAATCTACCCCATATAGAAGATTCCAAAGAAGCTGCTGACAAAGAAATGAGTACGTGATGTGCTTCATTTAACCCTTTATAGAGCAAGTTTCTCCTTTAATGTATGAATAGTGGCTGAATTGTGTAACTATATATTTGAATCTCTAAGGTTCCTAGTTGTTGACTATGTATTATTGTGTACCATTATCCTTCGTGGATAATGTTGGTGGTTGTACACTTTTTTGTTTGACGTATAATGAATGCAATACAACAAGGATTGATAGTGACTTGGCCAAGAATTGACAGTGACTTAGTCAGAGATTGACAGTGACATGGTCAATGACATGGTAAGTGACATGTAACTTGCCTAGTGACATGGTCAGTGACTTGCGGTTAACAGTAACTTAACAAATGACATAGTTAGTGACATGTAGCCAATAACGTTACTAGGAATTGACAGCAACATAGTCAGTGACTATGTCGGTTACTTGAGATTAACAATAACTTTGTCTGTGACATGACCAATAACTTGGCCAGTGACTATGTCAATGACTTGAGGTTAATAATAACTTGGCCAGGGACATACCTTATGACATGACAAGTTACATGGTCAGTGACATGATCAGTTACATGGTTAGTTACATGATCAGTTACATGGTCAGTTACAAAAGTAGGCTATGTCACTGGCCATGTTACAGTATCAAACTAAATTTTAAAGATAGTCATGGTCAGTTACATACATTGTAAGTGACATGGTCAATTACATGGTCAGTTACATACATTGTAAGTTACATGGTCAGTTACATAATCTGTGACATGAGGTTAACACACATTGCCAAGGAGTTGACCCAGTGAAGTCACAGGTCATGTGATCAGTTACATGGTCAGTTACGTACATACATTGTAAGTTACATGGTCAGTTACATTCTATGTTACTTGTGATTGATAGTGACTTGGTCAATGACTTCAGTTACATGATCAGTGACATGGCGTGATGTCACTGACTATGGATCTGGCCTGACCAATGGCTTCACTGGCCAGTGCCTTGGTCAGTAACATGTGTATAACAATGATTTGGTTAGTGACATGATTAGTGACATGCAATATGACTTGGCAAGTAACTTGGTCAGTGAAATGTGTATAACAGTGACATGATTAGTGAAATGCAATGTGACCTGGCCAATTACACGGTTATAACAGTGACTTTGTCAGTGACTTATGAAGGAAACATATACAAATAAGATAGCTAAGGTAAAACATAAAAAAAAAAAAAAGATAGCTAAGGTAAAACATTATTTGGTTAGGTAAGTACATTAGAAGATATATGTACATATAAAAATCTGTTATAAACTAGAGAATTAGAGAGAGATAGAATAGAGAAACAGAATATAGGAGGAGGTAGAAGTGTGTATTTCATTCTCATTAGACCCCTTTATATAGGAGTAATGTTTACATCATAAGGACATAACTAATGAGTATTTACAGTGGACAACCACATTTATATAATATTTATAACACTCCCCCTTGGATGTCCACCACTAAATGATATGGTGTTGGACGCGCTTAATGTTGCCTCGTCAAAAACCTTGCCAGGCAACAAAAACCCAGTGGGACAAAAACAACCCTGGTCGAAGGAGAAAAAGAGTACGACGCGCATATGTCCTAGGTAGCATATTTTGAATGCTCCCCCTGATGAGAATCTCCCCCTGATTTTTGCAAGCTTCAATCATGTATGTAATAAAATACATGCACCATGTATATTAGATATGGTGTGTTGATTACATAGGTGAGACTATGTGTGCTTTGCATAAAAGGGGACTCATCATGAATTGCAATTCCTGCAAAAGGTTAGGGTAATACCAATAAAACTATGATAATAAATCTTACCTCAAGTAGAACCAATTTCATATGCTCAAATTATAGATAAAGATATTAGCAAAGAATAACAATATAAAGGAACAACAATTGACACATTTACCTTTATACAATATTCCGAGCATTGAAATTTATGTATGACATACTTAGCCATAAATATCAATTAGTGTAATTGATAATTTCATATAGGCTCAATATGAGCTCTAGATAAATTCATAACTTTGTGGAAGTTAGAATATGTTGCAACATTATGAGTATGATTCGAATTCGATTTCTTAGTCTTGTCATAGTACTCATTGAGGCAATAAGTTACTTTGACTGTAAATGAATGAGTATCTATGAAACTTTAGACCTTTTGATTCCATGAGTGAGCTTTAAGCTCTTTTACTCATTCATGGACTTGCCCTTGGGCAATATGAATCGGTCAAGGATTTGATTAAGCAATATGCTTATAATGACACATAGGATTTGGGGATTTGCTTTTAGCAATTTTCCTTTAAGATCTTCATAATAATCATGACAACCTGCTATAAGCCTCTCGTCAATATATCAGCTATATGTAACACTGTACTTATAGAAAAGTTGTCGCTTGGAGAAGAATGATAAGCCCATGTCTCTATAAAGAGACTTGTGTCATAGTGATTTCAATTCACTTTAGTACACCCTTTGTAATTTTTAGGGTAGATAAAGTCCAAGTATATCATCACGTTTACAATATTTAAATTCATTGGAATTGCCTCTTTCCAATTTAGCCAATAGTACGATTTGTCGACACAATGAAACGTGGTAGTATATAGCCCTTGATGATATTTAGTTGCAACTACAGATGAGATATCATCAATGATCATCAATTTAGAGATCTATCACACATTCAAAATATATGCATGCATTAGCTATAATAAGCTTATTCATATCGGGTACCCATGCCTCTTTTAGGGCATTTGTTGTCTCTCAAGGACAAATTAATTAAAGAATGTGGATCTTTGTATAACCTCATAACGAGTGTTATAGGGCTTGTATAATCTTCCCTTATAGGGAGATTAAAACATTGGACTTGGTGGATATATCCCACATAATTCATGCCGTTACATTAGTCTTTCCTCCCCCTAACGGCGGGAAGACTATCAGATTTGACCACACAAAATATGTGTTCATAAATATTGGATTGAAAATCCATTGGTGGGTGGCGAGGCCAAACCAATTTTTAGGTCAAAAACTTATCTTTATTAAGTGTCACTTTCTCAATTTCTCATAATTGATTGAGACTTTTTCTTAAGATAATAATAAGACATGGTGGATAAATATCACACACCAATTCATATCGTTTTTCATAATATTTCTCCCCCTAATGACGGGAGAATTGTCTTATTATAGTGACAACTCGCAGATATGCGATAAATTATAACTTCCTCGTTAGGAAAGTTTGCAATTATTGTTGTATTATACAACAATGTAAAGTATGTAGATAAGTCTACATAGTAGATAAAATAATGACACATTGGTCACGCCAAAATAATTTATTTGTCTCAATGAAAATTTTAGTTCATGATACAGTATACAGTAGTATACTTATAGTTGATTAATACAACTTAATGTAGCTGGAAATTTCATCACCAATATATGTAATGGTATTCCATATAGGTAACTTAATACAAGCTCAGTTGGAGTCGGCCATCAATCAAGATCTGCAGCTCTTGAGATGATTGTTACCTTAGCTTTTGGAAGCATGAATTGTGAAAAATTATCAACAATTGCAATGGATCATGTCCATAGTTGCATTATATGCATGCAAGACAACTATGTTTGTCATTATATTTATCATGAACATTCATGGTTCAAAATGAATTTATTAATGAACACGTGGTTCATATTATTGTTTGACACTGAAAACAAATGTCAAAATTATATACTCAAATTTGAGTCTGGGACAGTAGTCCATATGAGTATAAGCATATCCTCCAATAATAATAGATTTAGGGATCATAGCCCTCATACTCAAAATATTTGGTTTGAGTCTTCACAATTAGAAGCATGTTCTAAGAGTGGAGTGAACAGAGGTTCATATGTACTCATAAAGAGAAGGAACAAAGGTCCTAACATAATTGGAGATCAAGAAACAAGAGGTTTCGATCTATTTGATTGTATAACAATCAGTGGAGGAATTTTAAGTCCACATGTAATTGGATCAAGAAACATGTAGTTTCGATCTCATTATAAATTGACAATTTTATATTAAATTATCAGATAAGATAATAAGAGGAAATTAAATTGAAGTTGTCAAACTCATGAAAAATACATACCTCGATTCTGTAGGAAATATAATTAATATTTTTGATACCAATATGTGAGTACCATATGTCAAAATAGAGGCAGATTCATTTAGAGTCAGTAATTGAAATATGCATTAATATAACATTATAACAAAATAATCATAAATTTGGTATAGTCTAGTTAGTTAATATATTTGGTTCGCATCCAAAAAGACCTGGGTTCAAGTCCCAGCTATGGAAAATAATTTTGTTATTTTTTCACAAACAATATAATCATATGAGGTAGATATAATCATAAGTAATAAATGTTCATTATGATCGCATAAAATAAATAACTATGGTAAGTATCGAATAATGGTAATAGAATGAGTTACTTATAACAATAATTACCGGAGAATGGTAATAAAATTGATAATAAAATGAGTTATTAATAACCATAACTACAAGATAATGACAATTAAAAATATTATCATGATAATTGTAACTCTTGCAACAAATTCTCATGACAAATTCGGTTATGAAAGAATTGTAATAAAGGTAATTTAAACATAATAAATATGATTAAACAGATAAAGATAATGAAACATAATTATGTTTAATCGGTGCCAAAACATAGGCTAAACAAAATAAATAGAGACAAAAAAAGTGCCTAAACATAGGCTTAAAATTTATCAGTGTCAAGAAAACCGCCGCTGATCATGTAATCAATATGTTTTCCATTGTCCACAAAAAAATCAGAGACTTTGAGCTTGTTATCTTCACTGACAGATTCTCCACATAATTTTAGTTGGGAGGTAATCATATGTTTAGCGGAATTGAAAATCAGTGACAGATTTAAAGTTCTGAAGGCGCAAAATGCGTCCATTCATATTGGGCTCTAGATAGAACAATAGTTTTCTGGTGAGCAAATCGATCAGCCAATGCTTGCCAAATCTCAAGTGGATCTTTCACCGTAAGGTAATCATCTTTTAGGATCTTATCAAGATGATAACGCAAGAAAATCATAGGTTTGGCGGGATCTTGCACAGATGACTTATTGTGAACTTTGATGGCATTTCCAAGGTTTTTAGCCATAAGGTGAATTTCAGCATCAAATAGTTCTTGCCAGAAATTTTAAGAGGATCATAGTTCAATTTTGTTAGATGCGTCATCTTTCTACAAAGAGAAAAGATGAGATATATTAGGATCCATAATTATTAGAACAATATGTTCTATGAAAAATTCATATACGAAACAAAGGTTTCGAAGAGTTCATAAATATGAACAATGGATCCCATAGGGAACACACGAGAAAAACATTCGTGTGATGTCTATAGAACTATAGGTTCTAAGACTACTCGGTCAGAGGACTCGAGTCTTGAGCAATGGAACATGTAGTTCTCATTGTCGTATATGAAATATAAATTTTCAACAATTATATTATATAAAAGATACATACAAATACATGTAAATGATCGCATAAAGAAAATTGATATTCATCTAGGAGAGAAAGAAGAAAAACTCATAGATCATTAGCCTTGGTCATAAGCAACTATGTTGCACCATAAGGCTTGCGGATCATCATGGAGTTCAAAGAAGAAGAAGAAGAAAAATAAGAGCAAATTCGTGCTGACATCTTTTATCATTGACCCTTATTTTTATTCTTCTCTTTAATTTTTTAATTGTTTTTATTATTCTCTTTTATTTTTCTTCTCTTTTAAGGATAAAAATTAGTATTATAGTCCTTCCCTTGTTTCTTCTGTTATGACTAATTTTATTGGGTGTTTGGGTGAGACGGAGAAGAGATTAATTTGTTGCTTGACGCCAATAAAATTAGTCATAACTTTTAATACGACTTTTATTAATTTTTCTTCTGATTCGCATCAATAAAATTACTAATTTTTTTTAGTTGTTTTTATTCTTCTCTTTTATTGGTGCCAATCAAAAGAAAAAAAATTAAAGAGAAGAACAAAAACAATTAAAAAATTTGTAATTTTATTGGTGCTAATCAGAAAAAAAAGAAAAAAAAAGAGAAGAATATAAACAATTAAAAAAATTAATAAAAGTCGTATTAAAAGTTATGACTAATTTTATTGGCCTTAAGCAGCAAATTAATTTCTTCTGCGGTTCACCCAAACACCCCATAAAATTAGTCATAATAGAAGAAACAAGGAGTAAACGTGTCAAATTAAAGAGAAGAATAAAAACAATTAAAAAAATTAAAGAAAAAATTTAAAAAAATTAAAGAGAAGCATAAAAAAAAATTTAAAAAATTAAAGAGAAGAATAAAAATAATTAAAAGAATAGTAATTTTATTGGTATGAATCAAAAGGAAAAAAAGAAGAGAATAATAAAAATAATTAAAAAATTAAAGAAAGAAAAAATAAAAGAGACGTTATAAAGTAGAGAGAATATGGGGAGAGAATAATTGGGAGAAAGTAGAAGTGTTTTCATTCAGTCTCATTAGCCTCCTTTATATAGAGGTAGAGTTTACATCAAAGTACACAACTAATGAGTATTTACGTGGACAGCCATATAGATAATAATATTTACAACACTCCCCCTAGGATGTCCACCAATGAATGATGATATTGGACGCGCTTATTGTTGCCTCGTTAAAAACCTTGCCAGGTAACAAAAAACCCAGTGGGACAAAAATAACCATGGTCGAAGGATAAAAAGAGCACAACTCGCATATGTCCTAGGTAGCATGCTTCTGGATGCTCCCCCATGATGAGAATCTCCCCCTGATTGTTGCAAGCCTTAATTATGTATGCGATAAGCTACATGTACCATGTATAGTGGTTTGATGTGTCTATCACTGAAGTGAGACCATGTGTGCTTTGCATATAGGGGCTCATCACAAATTTTCATACCTGCAAAGGTTAAGCAATACCAACAAAGCTAGACGATTTTCAATAAGCCTTACCTCCTATGATAAGGTTAGAAACAATCTCATATGCTCAAATTCATACACAAAGTAATAGCTAAACAATATAAAGAAATTGACACATTTAACTTTGTATAGTTTAAAACATTGAAAAATCATCATGGCATACCTAGCCATACACTGCACATCAATATCTTTGTGTATTGATATGTCTCATACAAGCTCTTCAAGAGCTCTAAGTAATTCATAACTTCGTGAAAGTTAAAAATATGTTGCAACATAATAATCATAATTCGAATTCGATAGTAGTCTCGTCATAGTACTCATTAAGGCAATTTAGATCTCGTTGACTAGACCGAAATGAGTACATATGAGCTAGCTTTAGACTCTTTGATTCCATGAGTGAGCTTGAGGCTCTTTCAACCTTTCATGGACTTGGATTTGAATCCTTCGTGTATTTGAATCCCTCAATGATTTGATAAGCAATACACTTATAATGACACTTTACTTTTGAGATTTTACTTTTAGCAATGTGTCTTTAAGATCTTCATAATATACGATGACAACGTGCCATAAATCTCTCGTCAATATAACAGCTATATGTAACACTGTACTTATAGAAAATTGTCATTCATATAAGGGAAGATATTCATAATCTCATGTCTCTATAAATAGACATTGTGTCATAGTGATTTATCTTCACTTTAGTAAATACCCTTTTGTAACTTGTAGGGTTAAAGGTCCAAGTATTTCATCACGTTTCAAATATTCAATTTCATTGGAATTGCCTCTTTCCAATTTGACCAATAATATACTTTGTCAACATTCATGGTGAAATGTAGTATAACGTTCATACAGCCCTTAAAGATTTTTGGTAGCTACCAAATGTAAATTATCATCGATGATCAACAATCATAGATCCCACACATTCTTATATGCATGCATTAGCTATAATAAGCTTATTGATATTGGATACCCATGCCACTTCTGGGGCATATATTGTCACTTCTAGGACAATCATCTCTCATAGATGAATTATGTAAAGAATGTGGATCTTTTTACTTATAATCTCCTGTAGAGCGTTATAGGGCTTGTATGAACTTCCCTTTTTGGAAGTTTATAACTTTAGACCTGGTGGATACATTCCACATAAATTCACGCCGTTATTTAAATGACAGTAGTCTTTCCTCCCCTAACGGTGGGAAGACTGTCTTATTATGACCATGCGCAAAAGATGCGTTTAAATATTTATCACTTCTTTGGAGTGAAGATCTTCATTGGTTGGTGGCGAACCCAAACCAAATTTTAGGTCAAAACATGCTTTGTTCATTAGCATAAACCATATTGATTTTTTTTTTTTTTAAAAACCCCACCCCATTCCCACCCTTGATGGGGCTTGAACTCCTAACCTCTTATATATGAGACCAAACCATATTGATTTATTATTGTATCACCAAGACATCATTTCCTAATGGCGTACCTACATCCTTTGTATGTGTAGCCATATTAGGAGCTGTGATATTGTTTAATGACATTCTCTTCAGGAGAACCATGTCAATTAGATACACTTGCATCCCACAAATCAAACGGAGTCTACATTGTTTGTATTAATATGGTTGGTCTCAGGGACTTTAACCTAAGCAGATGCCTTTGCATTTAGCATATAAATTTATCACTTTCTTTTATCAATTCACTAGTTTTGATATTTCTCGAAGTCAAAATGAGACGGTGGATAAATATCTCACACCAATTCATATCGTTCTTCAGGAACAATCTTTCTCCCCCTCATGGCAGAAGGATTGTCTCATTAAAGTGACAATTCGCAAATATGCGGTAAATAAATAATTTGCTTTATAAGGTTAGCGGTCATCAAAACTTGTAAGTGATTCCATGCAGCAGGGTGGACAAAGATGACATAACCTATCAAGCCAAAATAGTGTATTTGGTACAAGGAACTTCAGGTTCATGACATCATATGCCTTAATTTACTGCAGAAAATTCGATACAGTATATCCGATGGCATAAAGTCTTCTCCAACCATATAGGAGGCAATTAAAGCAACAATATTTCAAGTTCGGTAACATGATAGTAGCTCATTCAAAGCCATAAATCAAGATCTACAACTCTTGATATGAGTGTTACCATAGCTTTAGTAAATATCAATTGTGAAATATCAGCAATTGCAATGGACCAAAATTATTTTGAACTGTTGGCTAAAATGATATACTCGAAATTTCAAGTTGAAGACTACCATTCATAAAACTTTATCACATAGAGAACCTCAAGTTCCTTATCACGTATATATGTATAGTTATAAAGAGGAGGAACTTCAGGCCCTCATATAATCATACAATAAACTTGAGATTTCGATTTTCTTTCATTTTATAACAATCTGTTGAGGAACAAGACGTTCTAAGATAATCAGACTAAGAAACATTTAGTTTCAATGGGAACTCAAGAGATTACAAATAACACAATAGCGCTTTCAACTTTGCTTATTGTAAGCAAAATACATCAAGGATGTGTGATGATCTCAATGTTTTTATTAGTCAATGAAATTCAATTTGACTAATGCCCTTTCCAAAGTGGCTTGATAATCATCCACCATATAGTGTATCAAAGGCGACGTATGCCCAATTTACAATTTCCTCACATGTGTGGATGTTAGGACAGTCCTTACATTGACTCATGATTTCTCTCTTGCCATGATCCACTTCTGGTGGCATTTCATGGTGTAGCCATGTCAGTCGGCTTTCTTGCTATACAATGAGACCATGATAGTGTGAGATTGTACATCATTGGTAATAATATTATGTGCTCTTCTGGAGCCAATAATCAGATATGTATGATCTGAGATGATTAGCTTCACGATCATACCTTATAAGTGAGGGACTTCAGATTGTCATCTAGTGAGTATGATCATTGAGGAACTTCAGGTCCACGTGTAATTAAGGATCAAGGAACTGCAGGTTCTGATCTCTTTTAATTACGAAAGTCACGATCACAAATTTTTGGGGTATACTCATACTCATTCGTCATAAACCAACGGTTAAATATCTGCTTACTTTTAAATTGGTGTCTAAATAATCCCCTCAAAGCTTTAGGTTTGAGGTTGACCCAGATTAAAACGTTATGATAAATTGTCTATATATTCACTTGAGACTTATGGCTCGAGTTTGCACAATTAGAACTCCAAGTTCTAAGGTGGAGTGAACATCTTGTACACTTATAAGATAACAATAAGAAAGTTTTAGGTAAGCATAAAAAGAAACGTATCAATTGACATACGAACATTCACTCGAAACTTCTGGTTCGAATTTTTTTTATTAGAACTGCAGGTTCTAAGATTTCGTATGCTCAACTTCAAGTTCAAATAAATTTGATGCTCCAAACTTCAGGCTCGAGGTAATTAAAGTAAAGTTTTAAGTTCACTTTTTAACCAACTTTTATTTTGTACTTGAAACTTCAGGTTCAAGTTTTTACTGTTAGAACTTCGGGTTCTACTGTGGAATTTTGAACTTCTGGTTCAAAAATGTTACACTCGAAATTCATATGTTCGAGATATAGGACTGCTGCAGGTCCGTATGAGTAACAAAAAAATTAATTTGAAAAAAATAAGTATTGTAATGAAAGTACATAACAAAATAGGAATATTGCAGGGAAGAAAAGTAAATAAATAAATAAATAAATAGTGGAAACTTCTGGTTCCGTGAATGAATAAAGTACACAGAACTTCTGGTCTGCTTAACTTTACAAATATGATAATCTTGTTTCTCTCTAATTGCACAAGAACATAATATCAAATTAAGGTGAGGAACTTCAGGCCCTCTTATGATTAGGGGATCACAACATGCAGTTTTGATCATTATATAACTCTGAGGAACTTTTGGTCCTTGTTGATTGTATAAGCACTGAGAAACTTCATGTAGCAATTTTGATTATGTAACTCGAGGAAGTTCAGGTTCACATTGTCGTGCGGAGGAGTTAACCCTAATACTCAAAATTTTTGAGGAACTTCCGGCCCTCTTATAATTATTGGGGATTAAAAATATGTGAGTTCATATACCCAATTATATAACTCTAAGGATCTTCTGGCCCTCGTAATTGTATAAATTTATGAGACTTCATATCGCAATTTTTCCACTACACAATCTTTGAGGAACTTCAGGCCCTCGTGTAATCATATAAAGAAAATATTTTGATCGCATTGAATTTACAATGGTCATTGAAATCCGTCTATGAGCAATAAAATCATATCATACGTCCTTACCTTTTGAGCATATTTATGCACATAATCGTAGGATTGTATAATCTGGATATCAAAAAATATTGATCCGCCTTTGGGAGTTACTGATCCTGCCATAAATTGAATCAACATAGATAATGGTCATCACTCTCATCACGTCAAGATTGCTTCTCATATTAATCAATTCATAAATACATGTGCAGATGACCACATAAGGCATATACTGATACTTGTAATCATGAAATATATGACGAATTAGGATTGATGCCTAACGACAATTGAGGGAAACACACAAAAAAAAATCTTATGAGTGTATACTGACAAAAAACCCAGAAAATGCTATTAAATAGACAAGTAAAAACTAATGCCTCTCTTGCACCTTATGAGATAATACGTTGGGTTTTGGTTGCAAAACCAAAAATAAAGGAGAGAGGCATGATTATATATATAAAGGAACGTGTTAAACCCAGAAAAATTATATATATGTACGAAATATATATTAAATCTGCTTGATTCATATATTTATATGACTGTGACTACAATATATATAATATATATGAGAAAATGAACATATGTATATCAGTATATAAAGCAGGAATCGATGGCACCGTAATGATTATATATAAGATTAAAGCATAGATCATAGATCATGAAATAAATTCATGAAATAAAGCAGGAATCGATGGCACCTTAAGATTAAAGCATAGACCATATAAGATTAAAGCATAGATCATAGATCATGAAATAAAGCATGGAATCGATGGCACCTTAAGAAATAAACTGATATGCATAAATGACATAGATCATGAATAAACTCATAGATCATTAGTTATAGTTAATAGCAACAACGTTGCACCATAAACTCGTAGATCATCATAGAGTTTTCAAAAAATAATAGCAGAGCGTGCTGATAACGTATTATAAAGTAGAGAGAATATGGGGAGAGAATAATTGGGAGAAAGTAGAAGTGTTCTCATTCAGTCTCATTAGCCTCCTTTATATAGAGGTATGGTTTACATCAAAGTACACAACTAATGAGTATTTACGTGGACAGCCATATAGATAATAATATTTACAACAAGAGACAAATAAAAACAATTAAAAAAAATAAAGAGAACAATAAAAACAATTAAAAAAATGAAAGAAAGAGAAAGTCAGGGCTATGATAGTAATTTTATCCTTAAAATAGGAAGTTAACGGCACAATTTAACAAAATGTAACGGAATTGACCTATTGGGTGTAAAACTGAAAGAACAAGGAGTAAACGTGTCAAATTAAAAGGCGAGGGACTGAAGTGTTTTTTTCAGCAAAAGTTCAAGGATTAAACAGTATTTAGCCCAAAATAAAAAGACTTAATCAAAATCGCCAGTTTCTGGGTCTTGATCCTTGAAGTCTTCCACCCTTAGATCCAGATCGCCATCTTGATCTTCTTGTTCCATGTAATTTGCCTCCCTTGCTTCACGATACATCTTGTATGCATTTGCAACATTCTGGGATGCTTTACACGCCCTTGCCCAATGTCCTGGTAATCCACACCTAAGACAAGCATCTTTATGGTCATGTTCCCTTGATCAAGGCGCTTTAGAAACGCTTTGGGGACGGTTCCTTCCTTTGGTGGCGTCACTACCATAACCGGAGGCTTGGCCTCTCTCTCTCTTCACACGTTTATCTCCACGGTTCCGTGCAGGCCTATCTTGGCGGTTTCCTTCCTCTTTTGGGCGAGAATATGGACCAGAACGTCCAAAATTATCCCTATCCTTAGGGTTTCGCTCCTTTCGCCCTCCTTTAGGGGCGCGACTATAATTAGACTCCGGAATTGACTTGGCTCCCACGGGTCTAGAGTTATAGTTCTTCACAAGTATGTTATCGTGCTTTTTAGCCACGTTCATGGCACCAATAAGCTCATGAAATCTTGTGATGCGTCCAGCATTGACATCAATTCGATAGTTCTCGGCTACCATCAATGCAGAGACGGGAAAGGTAGAGAGAGTCTTCTCGATCAATATCGTATCAGTGATTTTCTGCCCACAGAATTCCATCAAAGACTTGATACGAAGTGCTTCCGAATTGTAGTCAAGTACAGACTTGAAATCACAGAAGCGAAGGCTATGCCATCTCACTTCTAAATCAAGAAGCAGGGAGTCACGAACGTTGCCAAAACACTGCTCGAGTTTTACCCATAGTTTTCTTGGGTCTTCCTCATTGAGGTACTCATTCTGGAGCGCGTCATTCATGTGCCTTGTCATGAGAATGATGGCTTTAGCTTCATTCGCCTCTCTCGTATCTCTATTTGCTTCAAAAGCAGCAGCAGTTTATTGAGGAGTAACCACGTCCTGACTTGGCTCTTGGATCGTACTCAGGATCCCATCAGCCTTAAGATGCTGGCGCACATCATGGACCCACTTATGGTATCCTGCGTCTGTTGTCTCTAGTGGAGCGAAACTCAACTTGTTCAGGTTACTCATCCTGAAAAACAACAAGAAAATAGGGTTAATTTCAGAGCGAAATAGGCTACCACGAAAACAATAAAAATTTCTGAGCGTAGTCGCTTCCAAGAAATTCGATTCTAAGAGGGGTTGGATTAGATCGAAACAATGATGTTTGTGGTCGATCGTTTTATCTCAACAAACTCTAAGTTTGGAGGACTACAAGCTCCAAGCTTGGAGTGAGCACGAACCCCCACAGTTCGGCTTTTTGGTCTCCCCTATGGAGAAGAAAGGGGGGGGTAGAAGAAGGGAGGTTGGTAAGTCCCCGAGAAAAAGAAGGAAAAGAATGAAAAACTTCAAAAACGGGAACTTTTAGAAAAGTTTACCTTGAAAAATAGCCGGAAATATTGACCAGAAAAGTTGTTGGAGATGGCCGGAAAAAGGTCACCAAAGGTCGTCGAAAAAATGGTCGGAAAATGGTGGCCGGCGGTGGTGGTTGGAGCTAGGCAGGGCGGTGCAGGGCAGTTGCAGAGGCTTGCAGGGGCTGTCGGCAGATGCTGCAGGGGTCTCAGCAGATGTCGGCAGCGGGTGTCGGCAGAAGCAGGCACAGGGGTGCGTAGGTGTCGGCAGATGCGTGCAGGGCTCTCGGCAGCGTCTGTAGGGGCAGGCACAGGGCAGGGGCCGGTTCCGGTGGTTCCGCCGCTGATTCTGGGCTCCTTGGGACTAGGGCTTCGATATGTGAGGCGGTGGTTGCTGGAATTTGAGGGTTATGAAATTAGGGTTTTCAGGGTTAGAGTTTCGTGCTGATAACGTGTTTTAGAGAAACGGGAATTGAGAGAAAATCGCTGTGTATTCTCATTGATAATAGGGGCCTCTTTATATAGAGAATTACAATGTATAGAATCTGAATCATACAAAGAAAGGTAATCATACATTGAATAGGAATCTCTAGATTCTTCTAATTAAACCCTATTACCACTAGGTCAAGTAACCTAGTGTTTGGGCTAGACACAAAATAAGGATTTACTTGAACAATAACCATATAATTAATCAATTTGAGTAGGTCACTGTTAACAAAATTTAAACATCATCCACAATCTCTTTTCTTTCCTATCTTCGTCACCTTTACGGCTCTACCTCCTGCACTGTGTAAGAAACTATAGTTTCCATTGAAACCCATCTCTCATATTTCTTTCAATTGAAAGCTTTG
>NC_084820.1:16026413-16193302 GCF_958449725.1 Rosa rugosa | reverse complement strand
TTTTATTTTATTTTTATAGGAGGTTTTGAGCGACGATTCATTTGTTAGTAGATGTATAACTCTTTTATTTTTTTGTTGAAAAATTTTACCACTGATTAATTCTTCTGCATAGGTGTTCCTTTTTTATTTTATTTTTATGGGAGGTTATTCTCGAAAAATATGTTCATTGGCAAAACTTATTTCTTTTTATCTTTTTTTTTTTATGGAAAATTTTGCCGATGTTGTAGAGAAACTGAATTTGAGAGGAATTTGCTGTGTATTCTCATTGATAATAGGGGCCTCTTTATATAGAGGATTACAATGCATAGAATCTCAATCATATAAGGAAAGTAATCTTACATTGAATAGGAATCTAGATCCTTCTAATTTAACCCTATTACCATTAGGTCAAGTAACCTAGAGTTTGGGCCAAACACATAAAAGAGAGATTTCCTTAAACACTCCCCCTTGTGTTGCCCAAACGCGGTGCTTCTCTCGTTGCCTCGTTAAAAACCTTGCCGAGTAATAAAAACCCAGTGGGACAAAAATAACCTCGGTCGAAGGGGAAAAGAGCACAACACACCCTTCACGTTTCGAGACCATACATGTAGACATCTCCCCCTGATGTCTGCATCTCCCCCTGATGACTACGGTCATGGGAGTTCGGATAACTTCCGTAAACGATGCTACCAACATGTTTCTCGAAAGTGGAATTTAGGCAATGACTTAGTGAGCAAGTCTGCCACACTGTCCTCAAATCGAACCTAGTTCATTTTGATCTTGAGGAGAGTCTGTTGTTGCTGATTAAGCTTGGTGTTGTCGCTTTGATGTAGCCTTGCTTCATTTGTTTAAACAAGCTACATTATCCTAAATGCTCATAGACTCATCTATGGTAGACTTCAAATCACAATTGTTCGAACATGCGTAATTATGGATCCAATCCATATACATTCACTAATAACTTCGTGAAGAGCAATAATCTCTACATTGTTCGAAGATATAGCGACTAGGGTCTGCTCTGTAGACCTCCAAGATATCACGGTCTTTACCCATGGTGAACACTTAACCAGTTTGGGAATGACCTTTGTGTGGGTCAGAGACATACCCAACATCAGCAAAACCTTCCAAAACACATGTCGTTTTGGGATGGGGATAGAGGACGCAGGCCAGTGTTGGCGGCGTTCCTGGTGTGTGATGGGTCTGAATCCATCATCTCTCTGTATGGATAGAACAAGCCCATATCAGTCGTACATTTAGTATCGAAATATATCTTTTACACCAATCCAATGGCGTCGCGTTGGCGCAGAGCTATACCTTAGCTAACAAGTTTATGGCAAATGAGATGTCCGGTCTTGTGCATTGAGCTAAGTACAATAATGCGCCTATTGTACTAAGTAAGCACTCCTGCCTCTAGCACATCTTCGTCATCATCCTTTGGACGAAGAGGATTCTTTTCAGGATCAAGACTACGGACGATCATGGGGGTGCTTGAAGGTTTGACCTTGTCAAAATGCCTAAGCATCTATCAACACAATGCTCAAGTTCCAAACCGAGACATAATCGTGCTCTCCCAAAATCCTTCATTTCAAACTCGGATTTCTAGTGTTCAGCGGTTTCCCTTAACTCTTTAAGGGCTTCTAATGAAGATCATGTCCAACATGAACCGCGATAGAATCCGAAACTTGTTATGGAAACGCGTGGGCATATCCCTTCCCAATCAAGTAGTCATTTTAGTGAGCGTTTCAATCTTATTGTAAACGCGCTCCGTGGTCTAGAGCCACTTGACTTGGGTAGATGAAGTTCACCATGAACCTTCATGTACATTCCGTATCTAGATCCTCATAGAGATACGTAGTGACCACATTTGTAAGCTGCATGATCAGTTATTTGGAAACTACCAAACTGACAAGGTAGTGGAGTGCAATGACATCCATTACGAGAGAATATATCTCATCGTAGTCGATTCCAGAGCGTTTTGTGAGAAGCCTTGTGCCAAAAGGCGAGATTGCCATCTCTTTTTCTCATCACGCTTTCTAACGAAGACCCATTAGTCAATAGGTTTTATGTCAGGAGGTGTTGGCATCACTAGCTCAGAAAACCTTTCTCTTCGTTAGAGAATCCATCTTAACCTGGATCGCATCTTTCCATTTAGGCCAAATCTCTCTACGTTGGCATTCATTCATCAACGGAGCGTGGTTCGATATCATCTAACTCAACAAACTCATGCGCAACGAAATGCGCAACATCATCAATTATGATGGAGTTTCTATCCCACGTCTCATGTACACTAGTGTAAGTTTCATAGAGCTCTATATTCTCAAGAATAGGTTCTGACGTTGAGGCGTCCCCCAACGATAACCATAACTCGGAAGATACTCATGAGACGGATTTTGAGTCTTGATGATCAAAGGATTGGAATGTGCCAAAGTATCATTCGAACCCACGGGCCTCCCACGCATCCTAGCTGGGGCCATGGCCTGTAACGCCAAAGTGCCACTCTCTATGGCGTTGGCGCCATGCCTACCTCCGTGTAGGGTGGCGTAACGTCCTCTCGTAGGGACGTCCATCCTTGCAGGAATGTTTGCAGCATATTTGTGTGATCTCGTCACTTTAGTAGGGATCGAGATGAGACATAGTGGGGACAGACTATGACAATTCCTGTCTTTCCTGTTGAACATTCGTGTTCTTATCTCCCCCTAACGACGGGAAGACTGTCTCATCAAAGTGACATCCGCAAATCTAGCTGTAAGGAGATCGCCTAGCAAGGGCATTTAAGTGGCGGACGATTGTTAGAATCTCAAATCCAACGTAGTTGGCCATTCGTTTGTAAGGACCCATCATAGAGCGCTGTGGTGGCGCAATTGACACATAAATGGCACACTCAAAGATGCATAAGTACAATACTTGTACCCAGTCACTAGCTGTAACGCAGAGATACATTGAGTGGCGGTGGGTCGTAGACGAATTAGCATAGCTGCATGCGATATTGCATCACCCCAAGCAGATATAAAGACATTGGTGCGCATTACCAATGTCCGGACTACCATCGTAGTCGTTTCCGCGAGACCATTTGGGTGTGTACATGGGAATATGATGTCCAACATCAGTCCCAATGCAATAACCATCAAAAGTCTTCGATGTAAACTCTCTAGCATAGTCAAATCCAATTGACTGAATAGGATGATCCGGGGAGTGAGCCCGTTGTTGTATGATATGTGCTAGGAGTGTAGCATAAGCAGCTTTATAAGTGGACAATGGCACAACACGTGACCAGCGTGTTTACGTGTCAACCAACATTATGAGATATTTAAACGTCCGCAAGTTGGTTGAATCAGTCCACAGAATCCATACGAATTCTATGTAAGAACAGAATGAGTATTGTCATATCCTTTGCATAGGACGATCTCAGTCCTAGTTTCCCTAAGGAACGGGGCTTTGTAAAACGAGCGAGAGGCTTTAGAAGCAACCAATGAGAATTTTGGTTAGGCCTGAGCGTCTGAAACACTATTTGAAGCAAGTTGGTGATTGCAGCATCACCTAGGGCGCCATCACCATGATGGACGCCATCCATGGCATCATGGATAGGGACTACGCCAGCCCTAGGCTGGTGGTGGACGGAGGCAGTGCCCTAGGCAGCAGCGTCGGTCACACTTAGTCCAGGAATCAACTTTTGATTCATGCTTCATTTCGCTCGAGAGAAAAGATGTCCATGTGAAATCTTTAGTAGACGGATCATCATATCATGACCAGGATGACCTATCCTATCGTGACAAAGCCAATATGTGTCTAAATCCAAGAGATCTTCTCTCATAACTTTATTGGATTTAATAGCTCGAATAGTGACATAGGGTCCACTAGAGAGACACATAAACTTCTCTAAGATGCGCATTTGTTCGCAATCATTAGAGGTATTGCAAAGGAACTCATTTTGTGTTCTCTACATGCATTTTCGCATGGGATCCGTTGGCTATCCATAGGTGCGAGTTGCCCTAGGAGCGTCGAGAGTTTCTGTGACATTAATCAAGGTGCCATTTGGCAAAGAGAACTTGGGCTATTCCATGTCCTTGAATTAATACTGATGGCCCAGCCATCGTAGTCACAAAGTAACATGCTCATGAATCAAAATGGAGTCATAATGAAAAGAACTCAAAATTTTATTCATAAGCCAACGGAGTACATCATTGTCTCTTAACCATTAGGAGAATCTAATCCAAATGCTTAGCTAATGCAAAACAATGGTAGTCGTCTAACTTCTTTCGGTAATTCCAACGCAAATGTGACCAGGTGAGTAGGGAGATGTCGGTGGAGCAAAGCTCGCTTAATTACCACTTATCTCAAAACCTTCCTACACATCACATTTACATTGAGTACGCCTACTTTGAAAAAAGACTAAACCATCGGCATCTACTACAAAAATAATATGGCAATTGCCTACATCTCTTGGAAAATAAAGACTTAAACAGAATTGACGATCTATTGATCCCAGCCAGATTTGTAGTCTTTAACCCTTCACTCTAGATCATCTTCTTGATCTTCTTGTTCTACATAGTGAGCTTCTCTTGCTTCACAAATATGCTTTGTAGGCGGTGACAAGCTCTTCACGAGCTCTACAAATATGTGCCCAATGATCAGACACTCCACATTGAGAACATACATCTCTTTGCTCAAACTCCATTGATTGAGGCGCTTTGAAAAACGTCATTTAGATGGCTCTTAGTGTTGGTGGCGCCACCAACATGGCTAGAGGCGTTGCCTCCCTCTCTCTTTCCACGTTTACCTCTTCGGTTCCGTGTTCGCCTATTTTGGCAGTTACCTTCCCAAGTAGAGCGATTATATGGACCAGAACGTTCAAAAGTATCCCTAAGATTAGGGTTTCGCTCTTGGCGCCTTCTCTTAGAGGCGCGACTATAATTGGATTCCGGAATATGCTTTATTTCCACGGATCTCGAATTATAGTTCTTCACAAGGATGTTGTCATACTTTTCAGTGATATTCATAGCTCCAATGAGCTCATGAAACCTTGTGATCCGTCCTGCAGTAACATCAATTCGATAGTTCTTAGCAACCATCAATGCAGAAACGGGGAATGTAGAGAGAGTCTTCTCAATCAACATCGCATTTGTGATCTCTTTACCACAGAATTCCATTAAGGATTTAATGCGAAGTGCTTCCGAGTTGTAGTCAAGAACTGACTTGAAATCATAGGAGCGGAGGCTATGCCATCTCACTTCTAGGTCAGGAAGCAAGGAAGGAGTCACAGACGTTGCCAAATCTTTCTTCGAGTGAGACCCACAGCTTTCTGGGGTCTTCTTCATTCATATACTCGTACTGGAGCGAATCATCCATATGACGAGTCATTAGGATGATGGCTTTCGCCTTATTTGCCTCTAAGGCTGCTCTACTTGCTTCCAAAGCTTGAGCTTGCTCAACAGTTAGCACGTCCTGGCTAGGCTCGAGAATCGTATCCAGGATTCCATCGGCCTTGAGATGCTGGCGGACATCACGAACCCACCTGTGATATTCAGAACCAGTTGTTCCCAATGGAGCAATGTCCAATTTGTTCAGGTTACTCATCCTGAAAGAGAACAAGAAATTAGGGTTAGTTTCGGAGCGTGAAAGGCTACCACGAAAACATATAAAATTTCTGTGCGTAGTCGCTTCCAAGAAATTAGGAATTTCCGAGCGTAGTCGCTTCCAAGAAATTAGGGATTTTCTGAGCGTAGTCGCTTCCAAGAAAATCCGATTCCAAGAGGGGTTTTGGATTAGATCGAAACAATGATGTATGTGGTCGATCGTTTTTCTTCTCAACAAACTCTAAGTTTGGAGGACTCTACAAGCTCCAAGCTTGGAGTGAGCACGAACCCCCACAGTTCTGCTATTGGTCTCCCCTATGAAGAAGAAAGGGGGGTAGAAGAAGGGACGTTGGAAGTCCCCGAGAAAAAGAAGAGAAAAGTAATAAAAACTTCAAAAACGGGAACTTTTAGAAAAGTTTACCTTGAAAAGTTGCCGGAAATCTTGACCGGAAAAGTTGGCCGGAAAAATGTAGCCGGAGTCGGCCGGAAAAGTGGCCGGAAGTCGGCCGGAAAAGGGTTGACCGGCGTTGACCTGGGGTGCTGATGTGGCGGCCGGTTGCTGACGTGGCACTGACTGGTGCTAACGTGGCTACTGACTGTGCTGCTGACGCGGCTACTAACGTGTGCTAACGTGGCTTGCGTCAGTGGGCCGTGGCTTGGGCTGGGGCTTGGGCTACGGCTTGGGCTGGGCTTGGGCTGCCTCTTCCCCCTTTTTTTTTTCTTTTCTTCTGCCGGTTTTTCTGCCGGACTTTCATTCGGCCGGTTCAGAAAATTTCAGGCCGGTTTTCAGGGAATTTCTTCCGGTTCTGGATTTATGGGTTTGAGATGCTACTGCTGGAAAAATTTGGTAGAAATCGGAAGTCCGGAAGGTGGTGAACCGGTGAGATATTTGCTGCGGTTTGTTTGGTGAACCGGTTCGGTATGTTTCCGGCCGGTTCTTGGGGTGGCACCGCCGGTTCTGGACTCCTGGGAACGAGTGCTTTAAGGTTTGAGGTGGAGGCAGAAAAGGCTTCAAGGTTTTGTATTCGAATTCAAGGTTTTTAGCTTCTTGAATCAGAGTTTGGCTATTTGTTTTAGGGTTAGGGCTTCGTGCTGATAACGTTTTGTAGAGAAACTGAATTTGAGAGGAATTTGCTGTGTATTCTCATTGATAATAAGGGCCTCTTTATATAGAGGATTACAATGCATAGAATCTCAATCATATAAGGAAAGTAATCTTACATTGAATAGGAATCTAGATCCTTCTAATTTAACCCTATTACCACTAGGTCAAGTAACCTAGAGTTTGGGCCAAACACATAAAAGAGAGATTTCCTTAAACAGCCGACAATTTTTTCATTGCCATAGCTGTTTTCCATTTTATTTTATTTATTATGGTACGCTACTTTTGCCAACGACTCATTTGTTGGCCAAGGCATGTCTCTTTTTTTTTTTTCTTTTTTTTTTTATGGAAATTTTTTACGTACAATTCATGTGTGGCAAATCTTTTGTTTCATTTTTTCGTGGGAAGTTTTTACTGAGGGATATTCAAGGTTTTAAATATCTGCGATATTTCTGATATATCCCCCAATATCTCCTTTTTTCGACGGACCGATATATCTTGAGGGATAAATATCTTATCTTCTACCGTTTCTGCGAAATTTTTTTGACATCGTCAAATATCCCTGATATATTAGATATTTGCGATATATCCCCGATAAAGTGAAGAAATATCTGTAAAATTTGAGGTAAAAAAAAAAAAAAAAAACTCCGTAATTCTCTAAATGAAAATCTGTGTGAAGAGAGATCTCCTAAAGACAAATCTGAGTGAGGAGAAATTCCCTCAAGGTGAATCTAGGTGAGGAAAAAAATCCCCTCAAGGCGAATCTAGGTGAGGAGAAATACCCTCAAGGCGATTTTGGGTGAGAAGTAATCTCTAAATACAAATATGTGTGAGGAGAGATTTGGTACTGTGTAGTCTGTGACTGTGTCTGTAACTCTGTATGTAGTTTGTAACTCTGTAGTTGAATAATAAAAAGAAGATAAAGCCATAAAGGTTCAATTATTCAAATGAAGGCAAATGACATTGCAAAAGGAAGTCAAGGAACCATATATGGATGACATGATGAGAAGAGAGTGCAGAGTGCAGAGTACGGAGTATTAAATTTTGGCTATGCATCTTGAAAAAGTGAGATCCCACCATCATGTTCATCACTACAATTCGCACTATATGGGTCATATGTCTTGGTCTGATTATTGCATTTTCGTAGACCAGCGAGTGGCTTTTCAACCGCCTAGAGTCTCTTTTTGGATGTAGATGAAGTTGACATTTATATGTATTTATATGTAATTCTAAATTTCTAATAAATTGACTTTTTTCAAAAACGACATTTTGTTATCCTGTATCCTCGATATTTCTGATATCTCCATTTTCTAAAGTACCGATAGATATGAAGATACCGATATTTAAAACCTTGGGGATATTTGCTTGTAAAGTTGTCCGTGTGAAAAACATAATGCCTCTAAAGTATAACCTTAATGAAGGATAAAATCTTCACCCTCCCTCACTACTTGATCAGATTTTTTTGGCGAAATCCTACCCTAATTAAAATCTTAAGGGGAAAAAAAAGAAAAGAGCAAGCAGCCTTGGAGAGTTGGAGGACAGTAAAATATGAGGTCGACGTACGTTTTACAGCCTTTGAGTTGGAGGCTTGGAGCATTAGTATAATAGAATATGAGATCTTAAGATATAGTTTAAAGCATCCGAAGAGCATCCATCACCCAGATATAATTCCCTTTCACTAGATCCACCTTCATTGTCACGTTTGGTAGGCTGGTACTAAATTCAGTCAAGTTTCAGACCCACATGTTTCATCAAAATTATTACCGTCCTTTTGAGGTTGAAAGTCTTTACGAGGAGAAGAAGCCAAATGGGATTTTAAGAACCTATTCAAACCGATGAAAGATGAAAAAGAAGAAACAGAATCATGTAGGATGAAATGTGAAGAACACAACAAACACAGTCCAGTCGGATTACGACTGCTCTCTTCTCTCTCTATTTGGCAAGAGGCCAAGGTGGGGGGGAGGGCTTCTAGGGTTGGTTTTCTCAACTATCTTTCACATAAGCTAGTGAGCGGGTTGGTGGTGAGTAATTAGAATATATGACAATATGACAAAGTTGCAGATGCTATGCCAGTGAGAAAAAGAATTCAATATAACCGCTAAAGTTGCTAGATAATGGTTTTGGTTGTTAGGTACGGGATGTGACTTTGCTTTTTCTCGAGCTATTCTATGATGAGGAGTTGAGGACCAAAGCTTATCACACGCCTAGTTTAAGCAACCTTAGGTAGTGACATTGAATGCATATCAACTTAATCAGCAACTGTTTGGAAAAAGTGGCTCATAAGTAAGTAATCATTCAATTTGTATGGGTGTTGATTTAATACAATTTTACGATAGTTTAAAGTACGTCAGTACAATACTTCAATTTAGAAATATAATAAAATTTCATCTTGTGGCAATTGAAATTTTTATTTGGTGTTTTTTTTTTTTTTGAAATAGGGTCAGTACGGCTGCCCTCAAGCCTTGACCATTAATGAAACCTCAGAATACATGGAGGGGACATGATACCTAAACCCCAGATTACAATAAGCATGAAGAGAACAACCCGAGATCATAACGAGAGTCTCTACAGAAAATATGTATTCTAACGAGCACCAATGATAGCAATGTCGATATATGTAGTATTATGTGTAGCTTAAATTATAGCCTTAGAAATCTCATATCAGTAAAGTAATTCATTTGTTGGATTATAAGCAATGATACTATGTATATTAATGTTAACACCTTTTATATAAAAACTCTATACCCGTTTTTCACCAGAATGACTGAAAAGGTTACAATCACAAGATGATATTGTAATTTCTACCAAATAAACACAAAAGGTTGAAGAAAATGGTCGAAAGAAAACCATTCAAGAAGTTTGAAGAAGAAAAATGTTAGCATATGTACTCGGTTCTTGTGGTTGTAGAATTAATGGATTCCATCATATGAAGTGCAAGTCTAAATCAAATGAAATGTTTTGGTCAAGTCATGAGTCATGACAATTATTAAACAACATGCCTAATTATTAAAGCTAATTAGCCACTATTTCACTAACTTTATATGTAGTTACTTGGCACCTTAAATTAACATGTTGATGTTGATAACTTTGATAGCTTGATATACAATCCAACTATTATAATTCCCAAGTATGGGTGTTTGTGCTTATACACTGTATGCACACAAAGCAAGGGAATACAAAAATGGAGAAAACAGATGGCAGAATCAACAAAGAGTGTCACGTAAGATATATATAGCTGGCTAGCAGGTTAAACATCATTATTGAAGGAACTAATTAAAGATTAAAGGGCAGAATATGGAGGATGCTAACCCTATTTTTAAATATGATGTGGGGGCAATTGCAAAATTCGATCAAAACATGATCTGACACTATACCATAAAAATGAGGGACCTCTCAACACTGGTCAACTAGATCATATCATGAACCATTATGATAATTTAGTACAAATTTGTAATGAGATACAAGCCGCATCAATCATAGATGTTTATATCTAAAAAAAGAAAGGGCTAGCTTAAGGATACCCAAGAGTAAGCACAATGCCTATAGTTGTTCATATATTTTACATATGGAATGCATCTCCTCTTATATAGTTATATGTAGTTACATAAAGCAATAAAGCATCACAAGCTCTTTACCTCTTTACCTTAGAAAAACTAAAGTAGCACAAAGTCAAACCATCTTTTCATTAAATACAAAAAAATTAAATACGCTCACCTATTTATCCATTATAACACCTTTGAGGTCACAAAAATTAGGGAATTCTTAAATTGCTTTCGTACGAGTAATTTTAATACGTAGCTCTTTCAATGTTATCAGTTATGAGAGAACCATAGAGTTATTTTCTGTAAATATTTTTCGTTTATTTTGTTTTTGATAAATGGACTTTACATGGTTATATTAGGAAGCACTTGAAATGTTTCATTTATGAAACACATGTCATTTTTTTTTTTTTTGGTAAACCAACAAAAAGTGTTCTAATTTAGAGCACTGTAATACCTAAAAACACTCCTGCTAGATCTAAAAACAAACGAGCCCAATATAGAGCCTTAGTGATAAGTCGATCCTCCTGATCAAAACTAAAGGCCGAAGTCACTTTTGAACGAATGAATTTTGACAATTATCAAGAAAAATGAAGCAATTAATGATAAAGTTGATTCTAAAAAGATCACAAATAAAATTGAGATATTCTTTGATACAATCTAGTACGACATAAACCCTATTGCCGAATGATAATTTGTAGTAACCGAAGTCAAATTATCCGTAAAACTAACAATCTTTACCAAATTTTTTTTTTTGATCGAAATAGGTCAGCCCTTTCATTAAGTTCAGCAAGCAGTACAAAAACGAAACACCCCTATGGGGTCGACAGAAAGAATCATTCCTTAGAACCTCATGAAATCCTATCCTAGAAGAATAAAACCCCAAAAAATCCCGAGTACACCCACCTTTTAGGAAATCCACGCACCTTTATTCTAACAAAAACCAAGAAACCTCGAAGCAGACATAAAATTGGTTTCAACTAAGGCTCTGGTTTTTGCGACCCGAACAAAAATTTAAACAGTGCTATAGGCCATGGAAACCCAGCCCCATAGCACAAGGGTAATACAGCCCATTTGAGACCCTAGACCAGTGAGCCCAACGCTGAGGCCCACCAACCAGTGCAAGGCCCAAGAAGCCCAGCCACTCCAAATGCAGGCCCAAAGAGTAGGGTAAACCAAAGTCCTAACCCATTGAGCCCACATGTGTCCACCTGCCACGTCACCGCCGACGCTCACTGTCAGGGCCGCCGCGCCATCATCTTCATCCTCCAAACCATGAAAACGAACAAACACAGCCGTGCCCGTAGCCATTCCTCGGCCTAAAACCAATCCTGGTCCAAAACAACCACCTGGACAATGCATCACGCCGACAGCGCCGACTCGATCCCAGCAATCCATCACATCCCAGAAGCCCTCGATTGTGTCTGAGCCCAGATCTTGAGCAACCCAGCCATTAACGAATTCCCCTCCAACATCGCCCAACACCGACGAGAGTGAAAGCGAGAGATCTTGTGTTAACGCATCCAATCTGACTGCCCTCAGAGGCTTCGGTCCCTCAAGAGGACGAACTCGAGCCAACTCCAGCATCTTGGGACCTCGACGAAGCCAATCTCCGTCGCCGCTAGGTAGGGGAGAAGAAAGAGAAGTGCTGCCCCCCTTCCAACTCCAAATAACCGAGCCACAGCGTAGCCGGAACACCTCTCTAAAGAGAGTCAAGAGATTTGCAGCACCGCCGCCGCCAAGGAAGGCCGGCTGCGGCCTTAGGGTTTCTCTCTCGAGAGAAAAAGAGAGCATTGTGATATAATCATCTTTACCAAATTCTTGACCTCAAATACCAAGTTTTATTTTTCCAAAGTATTTCCAGTATTTACCTTTTCTTTTTTGTTTTCACGCATGTGAAGAAGACCGTCGTTGTCTCGAACTGTTATGTAGACAGAGACTTCCCCTGTTTCGTTTTTCTTTCACATGAAGACCGCGAAGAACGCAACAAAACCAATAAACGGTGTCAACGACTCACAATCTCTCACACGCTTCTCTCCTCTTAGATCGTGTCGGATCCCAAATCCAAGCCCCCATCACAGACTGAGCTATACTCTACAGTCTCCACAGTAGTCTCTCTCTTCCTCTCTTTTCTATAATCTCCATCCACATTTTGCTTCCCTCACCTTTACTTTGCCTTCATTTCACTTTTCTCTCTTTACCAAACACTGCTTTCTCCTCTGTCTCTGCTTCTAAAAAGCTTAAAGCTTTGTGGGTGTGGTGGTTTCAGCTTCGTTATCAAAGTCATCGTCCTTGAGTCCTCTCTCTCTCTCTCTCTTTCTAAGTGTCGGTGGGATCCGAGCCCCGCACTCTTCTCATTATTGACTCTAATTAATGCTGTCTCTCTGCTTCGCATGTTAGCAAGTTTCTCTGATCATCATCCATGCAATGTATGTAATGCATGCTCTCTCTCTCTCTCTCTCTTTTGGTTTTCAGGTTTGGTTTTGGTGTTTTGCTTATTATGATTTTTGGGTTAACTTGTTTGCATTTTGATGACTGTTTTTGGTTTAAAGAATCGAGCTTTGTTGGCGAATGAAGCATGGATAAGGCGTGGCTATGGAGGAAGAAATCTACAGAGAAGCTGCCCATTGTTGCTGACAAAGTCAACGGTTCGTCAAAAGGAAATGAAGAAGAGGTAAGCTTTTTATGTTTACAGAGATTTTCCTTTCTTGTTCCAGTCCTGTTTAGCTTTTGTTTACTGTGTTTGTTGCTAATTTGATGTCAGAACATGTGCTTGTTAAATTCATAGCTTAGTGAAATCCAGGTATATTCCAATTTTACCAATTATAAATCTTGATGAACAAAGTTACTATTTTGTTTTATGATAAATATTGGATATGTTAATCTAGAACAGTCAATTATCACTAGTAACATTTGTTGGTATCCTGCATCACTCAAATTGAATAGGCTCTTCTGACTTGTACACATATTCGGGGTAACCGCAGTTTCGAAAACTGCCTATTAGTGATACCAAGATGGCGATTCAGAATTTGGATAAAGATGATCTCTCATAACTTCAAATTAAAATTTGAAGTCAGTTTGGTATTTTGAATTTTTGATAGAAAAGACGCCATAGCTTAGTTGCTTTACATTCTCAGATTTTCTTTTTCTTTGGACATCAACATAAGGTAGAGAAACTAAAATGATCTGGTTTATTTATCCACATATCAAGATCTGATTTGGTCTACAGTACAATTGTGGGAGAGGCTCTAGTGAGGACTTTAAAATGATGACTCAATGAGAGACTTTCAAAACAACGGTTGGATGAGTGGTCCCAATTTTAGTTGAAATATTAATTCTACAACACACATATCATCCAACCGTTTGATTTGAAAGTCCTCATTAGAGAGCCTCAACCATACAATTGTTATTTCAAACTGCACATTGCATTGTGAAACTTTTTACAGATAGCAGATATGCAATCCTTATGTAGCTGTATAGAATTTCCTGTAATTCTGAGCTTTGAGCACTTAGTGGTATCATATCCAACGTATTCTGTTTCTTCTTTAGATGGAGGCAATTCTTAATGAGAAGGCAGAGCTAGAGAAAGATTTGAAAGCTTTAAGTGATGAGCTGGCTTCAGCTCTCTCTGATTGTAAGAATAAAGATGAACTTGTGAAGAAACATGCCAACATGGCACAGGAAGCTGTTCAAGGTAATTTGTGTATGTGTTGGTAAAAGTAATGTGTACATTGTGTTAATATATTGTCTTCGTCACAAATGATTTATTTATATTTTATTTATATAGGCTGGGAGAAGGTAGAAGCAGAAGCAGGGTTTCTGAAGCAAGAATTAGATAAATCTTTGCAACTCAGAGACGCTGGTGAAGAAAGAATATCTCAATTGGATGGAGCTCTCAAGGAGTGCATGCAGCAGCTACGATATGTTCGAGATGAACAAGAGCAAAGGGTTCATGATGCTGTGATGAAGACAACAAGGGAATTTGAGAAATCCCAGATGGTATTGGAAGAGAAGCTAGCAGAGACCAGTAAAAGGCTTTCTAAAATAGGTGCTGAAAACACCCATCTTAGCAAGGCTCTTTCAGTGAAGGAAAAGTTGACTGAAGATTTAAGAAAACAATTGAGTCAGATGGAAGCTGATTTGAATGCACTTATGGCTAGATTAGAGTCCACTGAGAAAGACAATGCTTCTTTGACATATGAGGTTCGAGTGCTTGAGAAAGAACTTGAGATCAGGAATGAGGAGAGAGAATTTAATCGTCGGACTGCTGATGCATCACACAAGCAACACCTTGAGGGTGCAAAAAAAATTGCAAAGTTAGAATCAGAATGTCAGAGGTTGCGTCTCCTGGTCAGGAAGCGGTTGCCAGGTCCTGCTGCCTTGGTTAAAATGAAAAATGAAGTTGAAATGCTTGGAAGAGATTCTGTTGACATGAGGAGGAGAAGTTTGAGCCCAAATGGTTTAAGGTATGACTCTACTGCTGATAAATTTCCTGAGGCTCCCACCAAAAGGATCAATTTTCTAACTGAGCAGTTATGTGCTATGGAAGAAGAAAATGCAATTCTCAAGGAAGCACTCAATAAGAAGATGAATGAGTTACAGTTTTCCAAAAACATGTATAACCGTGCAGCCTCCAAATTATCACAAGTTGAAACAGCGGTTGGAGAATCCCCAAGAGGCACTCTTATGCCACATGAACCCTCTGTAGCATCTATGTCTGATATTGGTAGCGATGATAAGGTTAGTTGTGCAGAATCATGGGCTTCTGCTTTGATTACAGAACTGGAGCATTTTAGAAATGAAAAGCAAAAAGGCTCGCCGACGTGCAAAACTGTTGGAGCTTCAGACATAAATCTGATGGATGACTTCGTTGAAATGGAAAAACTAGCAGTGGTCTCTGCTGATAAAGTAAGTGTTGGTTCTTATGCTTCCTCACCAGCTAATACATTTGCTGGCCATTTGGAAAATCAGTATTCCTCAGAACTAGGGGGTAGCGATATAGTTCCTGTATCTGACAGTGAGTCAGGCTTCAGTTTGTCAAACCGGGAGACCAGCCGTATTGTTGACGTCAAAGCTCCTCATTGGCTCCAGGATATAGTGAAATTGGTGTTAGAGCACAGCCGTGTTGCAGGAAGAAGCCCTGAACAAATACAAGAGGATATAAGAATAGCTTTGGCAACTACAACCAATCCTTCTTCTGCTAAAAGCTGCATCTCATGGAAAAGCTCAAATCAGTGTCCAGTAACTGATTCACCCAATGGAGTAAGTGATAAGCAGTTACAACCAGATATTAAGAAATCAATATGCAAAATAATTGAGCTTATTGAAGGAATCAGTTTGCCATCTCCAGATTATAACACAGACGCCAGATACAAGAATTCAGAAACACAGGCAGGCTACATGGTTCGTGTTTTCCAGTGGAAAATTTCTGAACTTGGCACTCTTCTACAACAATTTGTTCATGCTTGTTATAATCTGTTAAATGGAAAGGCTGGTCTTGATAAATTTGCCGAAGAACTAACTACGGCTTTGGACTGGATTTTGAACCACTGCTTTTCACTTCAAGATGTTTCAAGCATGAAGGATGCAATTAAGAAGCAATTTGATTGGGATGATACACGAAGTGAAAGCGAGGCAGAAGTTGGAATGGTTGGTCACTATTCAGATACAGACAAATTTCGAGTTCTCAGAGAACACACATCATTTAGGCCTATGGCTGCTTCTTCAAATGGCCATAGCAGTCAAATAGAAGAGTTGCAGTCCAATTTGGTCCAAGAAAACCGAAAGTTAAAGGATGAACTTGAGAATACAGAATCTGGCAAAAAAGAGTTGGAAGGCAGACTTCAGTCAGCCAGTGATAAGAGTGAATTCCTGATCAATCAGCTTAAGGAATCAGAGAAAATTATTGCCAGCTTGCAAGAAGAGTTACAAAGTTTAAGAGACTCGAAGAGTTTGATTGAGGATCAACTCAAAACTCAAAAGACAATGAATGAAGATCTTGACACGCAGCTCACAGTGGCCAGAGTTGAATTGAGTGAAACTCATCAGAAGTTTTCATCTCTAGAAGATGAGCTCGAGAACAAATACAACTGCTGCGAAGAATTGGAAGCTTCATGCGTTGACCTGCAGCTTCAGCTCGAAAGGTACCTCTGCGAACACATAAAAAAAAGATGTATCTCATAGTTAACTATAGTTCCAAGTAATACAGTATTGCACTATTGCTTATGCATCTTATTCATGTGTGTTTTATCAGTATGAAGACGAAAAGCCCTGACTCCAATCTTAACCAGGAGGAAAGGCAAGACCAAACTGTAAGTTAATATCCTCTTGACATTTGCATTTACCAATTTTTTAAAAGAAAAAAAACGAATTAACCATGTCTTCAGTTACTCTAGCATTTTCCATACATCTGACAAAGTACGTATTTTCTTTTATAACAAAGTATTGTTTTTTCCTTGCTGGAGCATGATTTGTGAATAAGAATCTTTTGTAGTTCAAGAATGAGTCCTTATTTGCAGCATTTAAGATTCAACTTACATCATATTTCTAGATTAGATGGTGTGATTTAACTAATAAGACTAAGCAGAAATAGAACCCTCTCACAAGGAAAACCTTAAAATTTCTTTTTGCATATCAGACACACTGACACAGTAAAAACCTAAACAAAAAATGATCCACTTATGATGCAACATTTTCTCTTTCCTTTCATTGTGCTTTGGTATCATTCAATTGTGATATTACACAATAGTTCAAAGTTTTATTATCTTTACTTGTGGGTGCTCAAGTAAATGTAAAGGATTGTTGATCAATTTTGCAGGAATGGGAGATAACAGCTGCTTCAGAAAAGTTGGCAGAATGCCAAGAGACTATACTTAACCTTGGGAAGCAGTTGAAGGCGATGGCTGCACCAAGAGAAGCAGCCCTTTTTGACAAGGTCATTGCTGATCCCGCTGATGTAAATACCACAACAACCATAGCCACTGGCGCTACCTCAAACAAGACCATGAGCCGCCGGTCCTCTCTACTTGATCAAATGCTAGCAGAAGATGGCACTACGACCAAAGATTTTATATCTCCCAAGACAAAAGAAGTTGAAAATAATTTCACCTCCACATTTGGTCCCAAGAGGGTAGTAGAGCCCCTCGAGAATATCCTCAATTTAAATGTGAAGCACCAGAATGAGAATGCTGCTACTGGTTCATTTGCTCTGGTGCCTAGCAAGAAACGAAGTGGGAGTTTATGGAGGAAGCTACTCTGGAGACGCACAAAAAGTAGCAGCAAGAAAGCACCCCTTCCGATCGCCTCATGATAGATCACTATCATATGATAAAACCACTATTGGAGCTCTGGGCTCTGTTTTTTGGTAGTGTGGTTTGTTACACACCTGGAATGGGAAATAATAAGGCTATAAGTTCTGTTGGTCAATAGAGAGATAATGGAGAGTGATCGAGAGTGATTTTTCTTTTGGTTGGCATACTTTGTGTATCACTCCTGTGTATATATATATATATATATCAATGCCTAGCTAACTAGGAATTTGCAGCAATGTCAGCACATTAGAAGTTGACATTTTTGTACCATCTTGTAATTCCAGTTTTGACAGCCATAATTTCCAAATCAATAAAGTAACTCTTCCTTTCTGAAAATGAATATTATGCATAAAAGTTTGGGAACACTGGTTGGACAAATTAAACTCCTGCATAAATTTTTTTAACATTATCCCTGCATAAACACAACTGTATTTTATTCATCGAAAGAGGCATTACAGCAGATTAAGCAATGTCCGCCACAAATTAATTCCTCAACATAAAAATCCTCTCCCGTCATGAGGTCAGTTTCATGACAATTTGCATTCAATTTGACATAAATCTCTTTATCTTTACTATCAATCTCTGTATAGCACAAATTTTGCAATATCTGGGAGGCCACCTTCTTTATAACAATTAGCAACCTGCTCCACATATTCATCCCAACTCTCTTCAACAGAAGCTAAATCCAATAAAAAAGCTGCTTCATCCAATGCGACCTGCAAAAAGATGGAACTGTGAGGATAAGAAATTGTTTTACCAACTATTGTTTCCTCCTTTGAAGTTCATAGGGGACATTTAGAAAACCTGTGCAGGGGCTTTCCCCTTTTTCAGATCTGCTTGCCTTCCCTCATCGCTCACCCTCTCCTTAATGTACTCAATTTGCTCATCCTCCCATTGTGCTATATCAGCAACTTCCTGAATCATGTGTCACAAAAGAATTTTAGCAGAGGATAGGGGGCTAAAACAATGTGGAAATGATCAAACAAAGTTAAAAACCTGGTATTTGCACCCCAGAGTCCACCAGGGTGATTTTAAAGCTCCCCTAGCAGCATCTTTAGCTTCAACTGTACGACCGACCCTATAAATATACAGATAGGCTTCCTTAGATGATGAAACCTAAGTGGTTTGGTAGACTAAATCACAACAATGTATAGGAAAAGTAACTGGTGAAGTGTCCTACGAACTTCAGCAAAACCTCAGCATTGAATACAAAAGGCCGTGCAAATCCAGGAAAATGCTCCTTCTTTGTGTAGAATTCTCCCGTTACCAAAGCTGAGACCTATCAAAAGCACAAAGAAATTAGGTCACACAGTTACTAACCAGATTCTACTTAGAGACAGCAGCAAAACTCAGGTGCTTACTTGGTCCCCTTCCTCAAAATGCCACTTCACTTTGCGCTCCAAGACATCTGGAAATAAACCAACCTAAAAATTAACTATGTATTAGCATGTCTTCTTTTAACAAACGGAAACAAAGAAGCAGCAAAACAAATTACAAAAGAAATCTCCCATACTTTTCTTAAAATGTAGATATCTAGTTTTGAAATCTCTGACTTGGCAAAGTCACCCTTCTTATAAAGTCTCTCCCCAGCATCACCAGATGCATGAAATATCTCTTCATTGCTTTCCCCAGAGTGTTTAGCATCTTCTTCAACTAGAATTCTATGGATAAGTTGGTCTACCTGTGGACGAATAACACAAGTTTTCCCCGATGAGAGTTCCATACCAGTAGAAATATTCCATTCACATTGAAACTTTTGCACAAGGGTTGCACAATGCTTTACTTACATTTTTAGCTAAAAGCCACACCCCATGCTTCTTGACCTCAACTACTGGCATATCCATACTGCAGGAATTGGACTAGATGAATAAAGCATTCAAAAATGGATCCAGGTTGTTTCTGTGCAAACACTCACCCTGGTGGAGCTGTAGGCCACCGAAGCAATGCAGTTACAGCACCTGTTCACAAGGAATAGCTCAAAATTACAACAGCCTTAGCAACAAGGCAACTCTTGGAGCAATAAATAATAATCAATCAACTAGATAGAGGTAATCCTTTTCTATACCTGAGCTATTTTTTGAAAGTGGTACGGCAAGGGGGATTAAACCTTGCTTTGCTCCTGGAGAAATAATAGAATCACCTGTTTCATAGTAATGTATGTAATAATAACTTGATCAGAAACTCCATAATTTACAAGATGAACACACTACTAATACATTATTTTATAATGCCATACAACTCAGCACAAGATTGTATTTTCGAGATGATATTTTTACATAGTGCCCAAGAAAATCAATCCACTGATGCAGAACATGGCAACGTTGAAGAAAACAACCAATCTATGCAAAATCCCATAACACAAAAAGTGAATTACACCCAACAAAGTAATGATCTTGAGGTTGAAAAATTGAATCTTGAAGAGATTAACAAAACAATGATGACCCACCTCTGGTCTTGAGCATTTTCAGCAGCTGACTCAAATGCTGTGGAGGCTGAGTTCCTGCCACCTCCTTAATGAAAGACACATGGTCTGCAAATCAATTCCCCAAACAAAACTTAAAAAACACAACAAACTAACAAGCACTTCCAGAAGATTACAAACCAAACAGTGCCTTAGCTCACCAGAACTGGAAGAGGAATAAGAACAGCGTGGACTAGCTCTGCCATGGCCAAGAAGCACAGTGGGAAAAGCAGTGGCTCGAGGACGTCCGTACACTACTCCGCCGCCAACTTTCATTTTTGTGCTACACTGGGTCTGGACGTCTGCTGTTCTTCTCTGTCTTTGTTTGTTTATCTTGATTATGTTTGCTCCAAAATTCTCAGCCACATTAGATTGGGCTAGAAAAGGTTCTGAATTTTACTAGCCAACCCAAGGGCTTCACACGGTCAGGCCCAGATGATCTTTCAAATGGTAGAAACTAGAAACTAGTGCGCCCTCTCTTCCGAGAACACAGCTTTCGTACTTCATGTACATCCATCAAATTTTAGGCATCTTGCAAATTATACTTTTAATTTTTATAAATCATCTTACTTTTCGACTTTGAAAGGTGGCAAATTAAAATTTCGGTCCCCGTCAATTAGAACCACATTCTATAAATCATGTTTTACCAATATATGGTGAGATAAAGAAACAAGACAATTTGAATAGAATTTGTTTGACACATTGAGAGGCATAGAGGCACTCATGGAATGCAACGGCAGACCAAAACATGTAAAATCTTGTACATCATTTTTTCTTGCAATTCTCCTATATCATAAGCTCACAATTTGTAGATAATGAGTTTTAGAACGTATTCCAATTGAGGGAACACTTGAACCTAGCTCAAAATTTTTTTTAATGAATTTCATTATTTTATGACTTTGAAAGATCGTAAAAAAAAAAAATTGCGTCATAATTTTTGAGTTCCATCAGTTTGAGATATGTTTAAAATCATCATTTGAGGGTGGAGAAACTTTGGTGAGAAAATAAGAACATGCCATCTTGGTCAATAACCGTATGCTATAGTCCATGTCCACAACTCTAAAGTAGAAATCATAGTCTTGGAGTTTTTTTTTTTTGTTTTTTTTATAGGATTATGGGATCCAATGTCAGGAAATTGGGGTGTGAATTGTAATTTTTATTTTTCTTTTTACCTTTAGAATAAATAAAAAATTGTTCAAGTAAACCCTAATTTGTGTTTGGCCCAAACCCTAGGTTACTTGACCTAGTGGTAATAGGGTTAAATTAGAAGGATCTAGATTCCTATTCAATGTACGATTACTTTCCTTGTATGATTAAGATTCTATGCATTGTAATCCTCTATCTAAAGAGGCCCCTATTATCAATAAGAATAGACAGCAAATTTCTCTCAAATTCAGTTTCTCTACAACACGTTATCAGCACGAGCCCTAACCCTAGCTTTAGAAACCAAAACCCCAGAAATTGATCAAGCTCCACCAGATTTGCCTTGCCTGCGCTACTACTGCCCCCGCAGCCCCCGCGTCGCAACTCATCGCTAACCCTACCAGGTTAGCCTCGTTGCCCCTATAGCGCCCGCAAGCACTGCTTGTCTTATACCTTCGCGCGCGCTCGCCTGCCCTCGCGACCGCGACTCACCAGCAGTCTCGCGGCATCTCCACAGCATCCCCACAACTGTCCTCGCGGCCTCGCGACATCCCCCCAGCAGTCGTATCCCCACAGCATCCCCGCAACTGTCCTCGCGGCCTCGCGATATCCCCGCAGCAGTTGCATCCCCGCAGCGGCCCCGCAACTGTCCTCGCGACATCCCCGCAACAATCGCATCCCCGCAGTGGCCCCGAAACAGTCCTCGCGGCATCTCCGTAGCGTCCTCGCGACATCCTCGCAGCGACCCTGCAGTATCACTGCACAGCCCAACCAACATCTTTTCCGGTCAAGAATTCTGGCATCTTTTCAAGGTAAACTTTTCTAAAAGTTCCCGTTTTTGAAGTTTTTCAATTTCTTCTTCTTTTTCTCGGGGACTTCCAACATCCCTTCTTCTACCCCCCTTTCTTCTTCATAGGGGAGACCAATAGCCGAACTGTGGGGGTTCGTGCTCACTCCAAGCTTGGAGCTTGTAGAGTCCTCCAAACTTAGAGTTTGTTGAGAAGAAAACGATCGACCACATACATCGTCGTTTCGATCTAATCCAAAAACCCCTCTTGGAATCGGATTTTCTTGGAAGCGACTACGCTTAGAAAATCCCTAATTTCTTGGAAGCGACTCCGCTCAGAAATTTTATAGTTTTTCGTGGTAGCCTTCTCCGCTCCGAAACTAACCCTATTTTCTTGTTGTTTTTCAGGATGAGTAACCTGAACAAGTTGAGCTTCGCTCCACTAGAGACAACAGGCGCTGGATACCACAAGTGGGTCTGTGATGTGCGCCAGCATCTTAAGGCTGATGGGATCCTGAGTACGATCCAAGAGCCAAGTCAGGACGTGCGTACTCCTCAATAAGCTGCTGTTTTTGAAGCAAATAGAGCTACGAGAGAGGCGAATGAAGCTAAAGCCATCATTCTCATGACAAGGCACATGAATGACGCGCTCCAAAATGAGTACCTCAATGAGGAAGACCCAAGAAGACTATGGGTAGAACTCGAGCAGCGTTTTGGCAACGTCCGTGATTCCCTGCTTCCAGACTTAGAAGTGAGATGGCATAGCCTCCGCTTCTGTGATTTCAAGTCTGTACTTGACTACAATTCAGAAGCACTTCGTATCAAGTCTATGATGGAATTATGTGGACAGAACATCACTGATACGATGTTGATCGAGAAAACTCTCTCCACCTTCCCCGTCTCTGCATTGATGATAGCCAAAAACTATCGGATTGATGTCAATGCTAGACGCATCACAAGATTTCATGAGCTAATTGGTGCCTTGAACGTAGCTGAAAAACACGACAACATACTTGTGAAGAACTATAACTCTAGACCCGTGGGAACCAAGTCAAATCCGGAGTCTAATTATAGTCGCGCCTCCAAGGGAGGACGCAAGGAGAGAAACCCTAAGAATAGGGATAATTCTGGACGTTCTGGTCCATATTCTCGCCCTAAAGAGGAAGGAAACCGCCAAGATAGGAGTGCACGGTACCGTGGAGGTAAACGTGTGAAGAGAGAGAGAGAGGCCAAGCCTCCGGTTATGGTGGTAACGCCACCAAAGGCAATAACCGTCCTCAAAATGCTCCCAGAGCGCCTCGATCAAGGGAACCTGACCATAATGATGCTTGTCTCAGATGTGGATCAAGTGGACATTGGGCAAAGAAGTGTACTGCATCCCAGAACGTTGCAAACGCATACAAGATGTATCGTGAAGCAAGGGAGGCAAATTACATGGAACAAGAAGATCAAGATGGTGATCTCGATCTAAGGGTGGAAGACTACAAGGATCAAGACCCAGAAACTGGCGATTTTGATTAAGTCTTTTTATTTTCCAAGAGAAGTAGGCAATTGCCATATTGGTTAAAGAAACGATGACGTAATTCCGTTTGGCTTATTAATAAAAGTTGAGTTCTTTTCTTTATGACTCTTTTTTAATTACGAGCTTTTCTTTTAGGAATGGATGAACTTCAATGTCTTGCGGATAGTGCGACTACGCACACCATTCTACGACATAGGCAATTATTCTTGGAGATGTTGCCTACATATTCATCTGTGACTACGATGGCTGGGCCATCAGGTTTAGTTCAACGACATGGAATGACCCAATTCCTTTTGCCTAATGGCACCTTGATTAAAGTCACTGAAGCTCTCTACGCTCCTAAGGCAAATCGAACCTTATTGAGCTTTAAAGATATTAGAGCCAACGGATTCCATGCGGAAATGCATAGTGAGAACGGAATAGAATTCCTTTGCATTACCTCTAATGATTGCGGAAGAAAGCGCATCTTAGAGAAGCTTATGTGTCAATCTAGTGGACTTTATGTCACTACAATTCGACCTATTGAATCCAATAATGTCATAAGAGAAGATCTCTTGGATTCAGACACATATTGGCTTTGGCATGACCGACTAGGACATCCTGGTCGTGATATGATGCTCCGTATACTAAAGACTTCACACGGACATCCATTCTTCAGAGTGAGAAGAAGCAAGAATCGAAAATTGATTTCAGAACTTAGCAAGACCGCAACAATTGCAGCATCTGGCGCTGCAGCCGTCTTGGGGCGCCATAGGGCCGCCCAAGTCCCATGTGATGACACCATCAATGGCGCCAACCATGAGCATGACGCCATGGTTGTTCCTCCCAATGACCATGACGCCATAAACAAAAATTCCCATGGCTCGAATGCCATGATGGGAGATGTAGTCACACATTTTGCTTCTAATAGCGCTACAGTCGCTCAGGCCCAACCAAAATCCTCCTTGGTTGCTTCTAAGGCCCCTCGCTCTTTCTACAAAGCTTGTTCATTCGGGAAATTAGGACCGAGACCGTCCTACGCAAAGGATCCCAAAATACTCATTCCGTTCTTACAGAGAATCCAAGGGGATATCTGTGGACCAATTTAACCATCATGCGGACCTTTTAAATACTTTATGGTATTGGTTGATGCGTCGACACGCTGGTCACATGTCGCGCTATTGTCCACTCGAAATGCTGCTTATGCTAAACTCCTCGCCCAGATTATCTGTCTACGGGCTCACTACCCTGACCATCCTATTAAGTCAATTCGACTTGATAATGCTGGGGAGTTTACATCGAAAACGTTCGATGACTATTGCATGTCACTGGGGATTGATGTAGAGCATCCAGTTCCCCATGTTCATACCCAAAATGGTCTCGCAGAAGCCGCTATCAAACGACTACAGATGATAGCACGGACATTGGTTATGCGCACCAATCTCCCTGTTTCTGCTTGGGGATACGCAATATTGCATGCAGCGACGCTAATTCGTCTACGACCCACTGCCACCCAATCTTACACTGCGTTACAACTAGTGACTGGGTACGAGCTTGATATCTCGCACTTACGCATTTTTGGGTGTGCCATTTATGTGCCTATTACGCCGCCACAGCGTACTAAGATGGGTCCACAACGACGAATGGGCATTTATGTTGGATATGAATCTCCAACGATCGTCCGCTACCTTGAACCCTTGACAGGCGATCTCTTTACCGCTAGATTTGCGGATTGTCACTTTGATGAGACAGTCTTCCCATCGTTAGGGGGAGATAAGAACACAGATGTTCAACAGGAACGACAGGAATTGTCGTGGTCTGTCCCCACTATGTCTCATCTCGATCCCCGTACCGCACAGTCCGAACTTGAAGTGCGAAGAATAATCGAGCTCCAGAACGTAGCAGACACTCTGCCGGATGCGTTTTCTGATGTTGCCAAAGTGACGAGATCACACATACCTGCTGCAAACGTGCCTGCAAGGATCGATGTCCCAAATACTGGACACCACGCCACTCCTGTGACACCAGGAGATGGCGCCATTGCCCAACATGGCAATGATGTGGCATCTATGGCCGCAGGTCCCGCAAGAAAGCGCGGTAGACCGATTGGTTCGAAGGATACTCGCCCTAGAAAGAGAGCGAATGAGGCAGAAACAAATCCTTTTGTTTGGACCCAAAATGAGCATTTTGGTTTGACAAAGCGTGTCTTGGAGAAATTGAGCCAATATCAGTGGCTCACATATATATTTTCGATAAGTTCAAAAATATATTATTAAGAGGCTAAATAAGGCCTACCAAACATGGAAATGAAAAATCAACTTTAACACATTTTCCTACTTCGGCTAGGAGAAAGCGAGCTAGACAAGAAATGAGGGATGGCGGACTAACCATCCGAACTCCAAATGAGTTGAAACTTTCCAGATTAATTCTAGACATCCCATTGATCATTTCTTATGAAGAGTGCCAAAGCTCGTTCGGAGTGGAAAACCTTCAAACAAACAGTCCAATTTTCTGCAGAAGCAAAACTTGGAAACTGGACCTGTAAGAGGTCCAGCAGTGTTTTCGGCCAAACCACTATATGAAAAGCTCTGAAAATTTATCAGGGTGATCTAAACTCATAGTGGAACATTTATTATGAAGACGTCATGGTCAAAAACGGAGTGCTTGATGGAGATAAAATTGAAGGAATTTCCTTGTCTAGAAAGGCTTGGAAACTGGACCTGTAAGAGGTCCAGCAGCGTTTTCGGCCCAAACACTATATGACAAGCTCTGAAAATTTATCAGGGTGATCTACACTCATAGTGGAACATTTCTTATGAAGAAGTCAGGGTCAAAAACTGAGTGCTTGATGGAGATAAAAATTGAAGGATAAGGGAGCAGAAAATGACTCAAACCTAACATTCCATTAAGTGTTTAAGTGCTCAAACCTAACATTCCATTAAGTGTTTAAGTGCTCAAACCTAACCCATTATGATTTTTTTTTAAGGCCAAATAGTGTTGCTTGGTAGCCTATAAATAGAGGCTACAACATAGAACAATTCACCAATTCATTCATCAAAACATCTCTAAGATGATCTAAGTTCTCTCTAGAGCAACCTCTCTAAGAGCAACTCCTCTCTTTCTCCTTCTCTTATCGGTGATCACACTCTAAGTCCTAGTCTCCTTTGGAGCCGACTATTAGTGTCACCAAACCCTCTGTCAACGTACTTCGGTCCTAGTCTCCTTGGGAGCCGATTGTAGTACCACGACCAAAAACACCACAAAAGACCAACACAATTCAACAAACATCTCTAAGATGATCTAAGTTCTCTCTAGAGCAACCTCTCTAAGAGCAAATCCTCTTCTTCTCTTTCTCTTACCGGTGATCATACTCCTAGTCCTAGTCTTCTCAGAAGCCGACTTTCAGTGCCACCAAACCCTCTGTCAACGTGCTTCGGTCCTAGTCTCCTCGGGAGCCGACGGTAGTGCCGCGACCAACAAGAGAACAACACAAATCAAAACATCTCTAAGATGATCTAAGTTCTCTCTAGAGCAACCTCTCTAAGAGCAACTCCTCTCCTTCTCTTTCTCTTATCGGTGATCACACTCCTAGTCCTAGTCTTCTCAGAAGCCGACTTTCAGTGCCACCAAACCCTCTGTCAACGTGCTTCGGTCCTAGTCTCCTCGGGAGCCGACGGTAGTGCCGCGACCACAACGGTTACAGAACCAGCCAAGCAAGGGTAACGCCCTAGCAACCCAACCAAGCTAAAGTCACGCTTTAGCAAGTTCTCTCTACTTCCCAGTGGTTCTCGCTCTGCTCGATCTATAACATCGAGTATCGATTGTGATTTTCAAGAAGCTCAGCAAAAGTCCTCGCCACGAGGCATAAAGAATCCCACGACGAGGTTGGTGCTCTCCTCGTCTACAATCGCTTGATAGAAGTCAGGTCAAGGGACACCCCCGACGACCGCACCCGAACGGTGCTGGCACGTCCGCGCATAAAAGAGACTGTTGACCAGCTGCAACAAAATTGGAGCCAAACACCTTTGATCATCGATACTCAAAATCCGTCCCATGAGAATGTTCCAGATTATGGTTATGTCCAAGAGACATCATTGGGGGACGCCTCAATGTCCGAACCTATCCCTGAGAACGTAGAGATCTCTGTTAATTACACTAGTGTACATGGGACGTGGGAAAGAAACTCCATCATCATTGATGATGTATTCGCGTATTCAGTGGCGCGTGAGATTATTGAGACCGATGACATCGAACCACGCTCCGTTGATGAATGCCAACGTAGAGCTGATTGGCCAAAGTGGAAAGATGCGATCCAGGCAGAACTTGATTCTCTAGCGAAAAGAAAGGTATTTGGACCAGTTGTGCCAATACCGCCCAACACCAAACCAGTTGGTCACAAATGGGTATTCGTTAGAAAGCGTTATGAGAAAAACGAGATTGTAATGTACAAAGCTCGCCTTGTGGCGCAAGGTTTCTCACAACGCCCTGGAATCGACTCGAGGAGACCTATTCTCCCGTAATGGACGTCATAACGTTCCGCTACCTTATCAGTTTGGTAGTTTCCGAAAAACTGAACATGCAGCTTATGGGTGTGGTTACTGCGTATCTATATGGAGATCTAGATACAGAGATATACGTACATGAAGATTCCAGACGGAATTCAGTTACCCAAATCAAGTGGCTCTAAACCACGGAGCGCGTTTGCGATTAGATTGAAACGCTCACTATATGGATTGAAACAATCCGGACGGATGTGGTATAACCGTCTAAGTGACTACTTGATTGGAAAGGGATATGTCAACAATGAACTATGCCCATGTGTGTTCATAAAAAGGACAAGTTCCGGATTTGCAATAGTAGCGGTTTATGTCGATGACATGAACATAATTGGCACCCTTAAAGAGTTAAGGGAAACCGCTGAACACTTGAAATCCGAGTTTGAGATGAAAGATCTTGGGAAAACACGGTTTTGCCTCGGTTTAGAACTTGAGCACCGTAGAGATGGTATCCTGATTCATCAATCAGCTTATACCCAAAAGATGCTTAGGCGTTTCAACACTGACAAGATTAAACCTTCAAGCACCCTAATGGTCGTCCGTAGTCTTGATCCAAGGAAGGATCAATTTCGTCCAAAAGATGACGATGAAGAAGTGCCCTACCTAAGTGCAATAGGCGCATTATTGTACTTAGCACAATGCACAAGACCGGATATCTCATTCGCTGTGAACTTGCTAGCTAGATATAGCTCTGCACCAACACGTCGCCATTGGACTAGTGTTAAAGATATCTTTCGATACCTAAGTGGTACGATCGATATGAGCTTGTTCTATCCCTACAGAGAGAAGATGGATTCGGACCCATCAAGTGCCAGGGACGCCACACATGGTGGATTGCGTTCCCTCTCCCCATCCCAAAACGATATAAGTGTTTTGGAAGGTTTTGCTGATGCTGGGTACCTCTCTGACCCACACAAAGGTCGCTCCCAAACTGGTTATGTTTTCACCATGGGAAAGACCACGATATCTTGGAGGTCTACAAAGCAGACCTTAGTCGCTACCTCTTCGAATCATACATAGATTATTGCTCTTCACGAAGCAGTTCGTGAATGTATATGGCTTCGGTCCATAGTTATGCATGTTCGAAGCAATTGTGGTTTGAAGTCTACCACAGATGAGCCAACAAGCATTTATGAGGATATATAATGCTGCTTGCATTGAACAAATGAAGCAAGGCTACATCAAAGGCGACAATACCAAGCACATATCGCCTAAATTCTTCTACAATCAGCAACAACAGAAGCTCCTCAAGATCAAAGTGAACCAGATTCGATCTGAGGACAATGTGGCAGACTTGTTTACCAAATCCACGTTCGAGAAACATGTGGCAAGAATTGGCTTGTGGAAATTATCTGAACTCCCATGATCGTAGTCATCAGGGGGAGGTGCAGACATCATGGAGGAGATGTCTACATGTTCGTCTCGAAACGTGAAGGGTGTGTTGTGCTCTTTTTCCCCTTCGACCAAGGTTATTTTTGTCCCACTGGGTTTTTGTTACTCGGCAAGGTTTTTAACGAGGCAACGAGAGAAGCACCGCGTTTGGGCAACACAAGGGGGAGTGTTCAAGCAAACCCTAATTTGTGTTTGGCCCAAACCCTAGGTTACTTGACCTAGTGGTAATAGGGTTAAATTAGAAGGATCTAGATTCCTATTCAATGTACGATTACTTTCCTTGTATGATTAAGATTCTATGCATTGTAATCTTCTATATAAAGAGGCCCCTATTATCAATAAGAATAGACAGCAAATTTCTCTCAAATTCAGTTTCTCTACAACAAAAATGATATTAACTTATTAAAACCTAAGTAATTGGTTAAAAAATTAGAGGCTTAAGATGATACCAATGACTAATATGATGTTATATATGTAACATGAAATATCAATATATCTGTAGAATTTTCGCTTTCTTTCACCATAGAACTGATAGAAGTCTAGGTATCAAGTTGTCCAGTCCGAATATATTCAGGTACTACTCATGATAAATCCTTTGATTATTATGTTAGCAATTTAGGTCTTCTGATCATTTTAGCTTTAATTTGTTATTGATGCTAATTTTCATCTAATTAATTGCTGTCTCACTCGATGGAGTTGTATATTCTAAAACTCTACTCGAGACGGACCAGGATAGGTGGATTTTCTTGAATGAGAGAGGACAAATTGATCCTCCAAAATTTATTTAAAAAAGCTAGAAGAAATAAAAAATGACTAACTAGATAGGGGGGGGGGGGGACATGAACCTAACCCCTCAAGTAAGAAAGTCGAAAGACATCTGACCAAACAACCAGCCAAAAAACACTAATGAAAGCAAAAATTAGGAAGCCCCATAAAACCTCTATTGCAAAGAGAAACAACAAAATCTGGGGGCGAGTCCCACCAAACCATAGTATCTGAAGTGAGACCAAAGTTTGCAAGAGCATCCGCAACCTGGTTTCCTTCACGAAATATATGAGAGCATCAGAATTGCATTTGAGAGATGCGGTGTAAGCAATTACCCCATTCGACTCGAATTTGCCAAGGCACCAAATCGGGTGACTTAAGAAAATGAAGAGCTAGAGTTGAGTCAACCTCCAACCACACATGTTTCCAATCTCGAATCCAAAACATCTTTGTTTTACAAGCACTCTTGTCGACTTGTCTCATGTTTGGTGCTCTGCAATTCGCACCAGCGAGACACATCAACGAAATAAACAGCTTAGCTGAAAAAGATTTTGGTTTAAAACTATTCCTATAGTTAAAATAAACATTTTTTTTTACTATATGCATGTTTCTTATACATATTTATTTTTGTTGTAACAATTTACCTCAATAACAACTCATAAGCTATATTGTGTTCGTTCAGATATATTGCATATATATTTTAACATACAGGGGATAGACCGAGATTGTATAACCCCTTTGCCAGAACAATATTTTGGCAATGCGATTCAAACGGTGACCATGACTTCATGAAAGTAGCGAGTTACTTGAACGAGATTAGGTTTTGTGGCTCAGGAAATGAACAAAATGGTTGTTTTGCACACAGTAGGGACAATTCGAAGCTTCTTGTTGGTCACAAGCAGCTCGCCACGGATCGATGTATACGGTAATGACTTCGGATGGGGAAGGCCCTTGGCAGTAAGGACTAGTGCCGGAAACAAGTCACATGGGAGGATTAAGGTGTTTTCCGGGGTGGAAGTAGCATCGATATTGAAGCTTGTCTTTTGGGTGAGATATTAATTGGAGGCTATGGGAAATGATTCACAGTCACAGTCTAGCATCAACCGATCATACAGATGCTATGTTGGTTAGCAATCGATCTGATCTAGCTAGTTGGTTCATCATTTTGTTTCATGCTGCTGTTGTTGAGTGTTTTCTTACTTGTATCTTTCGTTCTTAATTGTAATATATATTTTTTCTGTGATTAATCTTCTTTTTCTGAATTGAAGAGAGGTTTTGGTCGATGTCCTCCTCCCTCATATTGTATTTTCTTTTATATTTTTAATAAAAATAAAATGGAGAAACATCAATGAGATCTTGGATATAGTGGTCCTCTTCCTTTAGGGAAGGGTACGTCGATGTCTAACACAAAGACTACTGACGAGGGACGGATGACTAATATATCCTGGTACATGTTGGATTTAATTTCCAATACTTATGTAATTTGGTTTGGAACTGTAGAATTTAATGCCAGCATGCATACTGTAATAATGGATATATAAAAGAACACCAAGTTGATGATATCTCTTAGCCTCTGTGATGTAGAACGGATGACAAGAAGGATTGAAGAACAACTCGATCAATCAAAAAGAAAACCCGGTTTGCTGCAAATTTGGCATTCGGTGTCCAAATTATGATTACTATATCTTTTTGAAAAGGGAACGATGCCAAGAATAAAACTCGTCGCTTTGCTAAGATGTGTGGGCTTTTTCGGGATTTCGGGATCGTTTCGGGCCTCAAAACTGCGATTTACTATTTTTTAGAATTTAGAATTTTCGGTTTTCTAGTTTGTTTTGGATTTGTTTTGTTTTAATCGTGGGCTTTAGGATTCCATTTTCAGTCACCCTAGGGTTTCTTTTCTCATATATAAGCAACCTTAAACGGCTGCAGAACATATATTTTATCATATTATTAATCAAATTGAGAGTTTTCTCATTTATCTCTGGTGGACTCCAGATTTTTTATTTTAGGTTTATTGCTTGTAAACCTAGGGTTACTTTTCCGACTACATCAGGTGGTATCAGAGCAGGTCTTCCATGTCTCTCCTATTTACCTTGGTAGCAATGGGTGATGTTACAAGAGCGGATCTTGATGCTCTTACCTCTTCTCTTACCGCAGCGTTTACCGCTGCTATCAACACCGTGAACACCTCCGTGAACAATCAGATTGGAGAAATTCGTGGATTGTTGGAAGGGAGGAACAACAACAATCGGAATAGAGGCGGGGAAGGAGGCCAGCGAGCTAGGGCTCCACGTAGTGTTGTTGTTGATAATAATTCAAAATCCGATTCCGAAGAAGAAATTGTGCAACCTGAACAACAAGGACAAGCTGACCAAGATTACAAAGTCAAGGCTGAAATTCCCTTCTTTTCGGGCAACTTGGGCGTGGAGGATTATATGGATTGGCAGGTTCAGGTGGATAGGTTCTTTGAGATTTTTGAGGTTCTTGAACACAAGCAGGTTAAGCACGTTGCCTGGGGTTTGAAGAGTACTACTGCAGTTTGGTGGGATAAGTTGCAACATACTCGGTAGAAGCAGAGGAAGCAGGGCATTAGAAGATGTCGAAGAATGAAACAGCTGATAATGGAGAGGTTCTTGCCGGATGATTATGAGCAGATTCTTTACAGGATGTATATTGATTGTGTCCAGGGCACTAGGACTGTGGCTGAGTACACTGCTGAGTTCTTACGCTATTCAGAGCGTAATGAACTAGGAGAAACTGAAAGTCAGAAGGTGACTCGCTATATCAGTGGGCTAAAGCTTGCCATTCAGGAGAAAATTGGGTTGCAAACTGTGTGGACTGTGACAGAAGCTTCAAGCCGAGCATTGAAAACAGAATTATTAGAGAAGCCTTCACGAGCTTCTTCTTTCCAGAGGTATACCTATCAAAGGAGCACAGAGTTGGTGAACTCCTCAGTTGCTAAGGGTAAAGCCATACAACAGAATACAGAGAGTGCTTCTAGGGCTTCCAATCCTCCTTTTAAAGGGACTAACGGTTCTAGCAGTTCTAGTGGTGCTCAAAATAGGGTCCCAAATCAGAAGCCTAATAATCCTTATGAACAGAAGCAACAAGCCTGGGCATAGGTCTAATGTGTATCCTGAGAGGAGACAATTAAACTGCGCTTATGGATGATTATGATGAAGATGATGAAGAAGTTGGAAGAGGTGATGAATATGAAGGGGTTGAGTTTGCAGTGGAGGAGTCTCCTGAAAAGGTTAATATTGTGTTGCAGAGGATCTTATTATCTCCTAAGGAAGATGGGCAGCGGCGCAATATTTTCAGATCACTTTGTTCCATTAATAATAAAGTGTGCAATCTGATTGTGGATAATGGGAGCTGCGAAAATTTTGTAGCCAAGAAGTTGGTGAAGTATTTGTAGTTACCTACACATCCCCATGAGGCACCTTATTCTTTAGGGTGGGTCAAGAAAGGTCCACAAGTTCGAGTTGCTAAATCCTGCAAAGTACCGGTATCCATTGGTAAGCATTATAAAGATGAAGTGTTGTGTGATATTATTGATATGGATGCTTATCATATTTTATTTGGGCGACCTTGGCAATATGATGTGGATGTGACTTATAAAGGCTGAGATAATGTGATGATGTTTATGTGGAATAGTCATAAAATTGCTATGGCTCCTGTGTATCAGTTTGGGAAATCTGGTGGAAAGAAAGGGGAGAGTTTTTTGACTTTGTCTAGTAGTGAATTCGAGATGGAAGAAGCCTTTAAAGAATCTAAGGTTATCTGTCCAGTAGTGATTAAAGGGTTATTGAATGCAGAAAAGGAAGATATGGTGATCTCTAAGGAAGTGCAGAAGATGTTGGGAGAATTTGAGGAGCTGATTTCAGATAAGCTGCCCAACGAGTTACCACCTATGAGGGACATTCAACATCAGATTGATGGAGCTAGTTTACCGAATCTGCCCCATTACAGCATGATTCCCAAAGAGAATGAGATTTTGAGGGAGCAGATTGAAGACTTGTTGAAGAAAGGGTTCATTCGTGAGAGTATGAGTCCTTGTGCAGTTCCAGACCTCCTTGTTCCTAAGAAGGGCAATCAATGGCGGATGTGTGTTGATAGCCGGGCCATAAATAAGATAACTGTGAAGTACAGGTTTTCTATTCCTCATTTGGAGGACATGCTTGATGAGATGGAGGGTTCCAAGGTATTTACAAAATAGATCTTCGAAGTGGTTACCACTAGATTTGAATCAAACCAGGGGATGAGTGGAAGACAGCTTTTAAGAGCAAGGATGGCTTATATGAGTGGATGGTGATGCCATTCGGGTTGTCTAATGCACCCAGCACCTTTATGAGGCTTATGAACCAGGTTCTTCGTCCTTTTATTGGTTCTTTTGTTGTGGTGTATTTTGATGATATATTGATATATTGCAGGACCAAAGAAGAACATCTGGTACATTTGAGGCAGGTTTTGGGAGCTTTACAGGAAAATAAATTGTACATTAACTTGAAGAAGTGTACCTTCTGTACCAACAAGCTGTTATTTCTGGGTTTTGTGGTTAGAGAATAAGGCATTCAGGTTGATGAAGAGAAGGTACGAGCTATAAGAGAATGCCAGCTCTAAAAACAGTTTTTGAGGTGCGGAGCTTCCATGGTTTGGCTACTTTCTACAGGAGATTTGTAAGAAATTTCAGTACCATTACTGCTCCTATTACTGAATGTTTGAAGAAAGGTAAATTTCAATTGGGAGAAGAACAAGAGAAGAGCTTTGCTTTAATCAAGGAGAAACTTTGTACTGCACCAGTTCTTGCTCTTCCAAATTTTGACAAGGTATTCGAGGTTGAATGTGATGCTGGTGGCGTGGGAGTAGGTGCTATGTTGTCACAAGAGAAGAGACCAGTAGCTTTCTTTAGTGAAAAGCTGAGCGAAGCTCGTTAGAAGTGGAGTACTTACGATCAGGAATTTTATGCAGTGTTTCGGGCATTGAAGCAATGGGAGCACTACTTAATTCAGAGAGAATTTGTATTGTTCACTGATCATCAAACCTTGAAGTAACCTTTGTGAGCCCCCGAAAATTTTGTTTAATTTTTGAAGGTAATTTCTTCGCCAATAAGATTTTTCGCCAGGTGATTTAAGTGAAGAAATTGACCCTGGAGATCAATTCGGTGTCAAGACTTCGATTTGGGCCTTACGATTTAAGTTTGGGCCAGAGTTCTTCATTTTGGGCCTAGAAGGTTACTAAAGTTCATTGAAGCAAAAGATCGTCGAAGCAAATTTGAAAGGAAGGCGAATTGAGTTGTAGTGAAGATTTGAATTTTTAATTTTAACGAAATCGAGTTTTGGGCCTCGGACGAAGTTGAGAAATAACTTAGGAAGTTTCAGACGAAAAACGAATAAAATAGAAGTTACGAGCCCAAAAACCTTAAAGCAAACAGCTAGGATAAATTGGTAATTTGACGCGAGGGTATGATGGACTTTTCACACGAACTAAGAGTAAAAGGGTTAGAAAACCCTAGAGACCTCACAACTCTCCTCTCTCCTCTCCCAGCCGCGTTGCTCTCTCTCTCCCCGACCTCTCTCTTTCTCGTCTTCCCACTGCCGGTGCCGAAAACCACCATTTCCGGCCACCACCTCACGTCACTGCCACCACCAATCGAACCTACATCCAAATCCGACCCAAGCCCGAGCCTCAGCACCAACATGCATCGCCGGCAGCCTCTACACTCGCCGACCCATGACCGCGATGCCACTGTTCCTCGAGCCTCGTCGATTTCCGGCCATCATTCCAACACACCGCCGCCACCTACGAGCTCGGGGTAGGCTGTTAAGCATCACCCCAAAGCCTCGTCGCTGACCCGAAGCTGGAGAACACCGTACGCACCCTCGCCGGCGATCTGGACTTCTGCAAAACCAGGGATACCACCTCCGACCACGATTGAACGAAGCCACCACCTCGAAAAAGCTTAGGGTTGCACGAATCGCCTTAACCCCTTAGTCCCAACTTCTGACTCTGACCAGCCACCACACGCGTTACACGCGCCGGCGACCGCGTGTGAGCCACCCAGCGCCACCGTGAGGGCTACCAGCTTACTCCCCTTCGTCTGGTAAGCTGGATTTTTATCCCTTCTTGTTAGTATGGGCTTCTGGTTTGATCTAGATTGAAAACCCTAACTCTATTCCTTAATTTGAAACCTGTGAGGATTGTGGAATCTGCATTTTGGAGATTTTGGAGGAGGGAGAAACTGTTGGTTCAGCCCAACTAATATTGGAGATTGGTAAGGATTCCCGAACTCTGTCTTGGTTGCGAAATTAGTCGGATATTGAATGTTGATTGTATTGTTTTTCTGCTAAAGGTTCGAATGGTTGATGGTGGTGAAGTACAGCCATGTTAAATCGACTGCTAGTCTGGAAAAGAAGAATGGTAAGGGACTGTATTTTTGGATCTGTTTGGACACGAACTGATTGTACTGATCGAAGCTATGGTTTTACGAAGTATGTGAAATATGGTTTTATTGAGAATGCGTGATATAGATTTGGTTATGGTATTTGAGTGATCAGTTATGTTGAAAATGTCATTGTTATAAGGTGAATGACTAAATCAGTGAGCTCTTTAAAGAAGTTATAAATTGCAAGTTAAATCGTTGTTGTGAAAGAAAATGTTGAGTGGAGTTGGGTAATGAAAATGGCGGATTTTATTTGTTTGAGCCAAATTAGGATATTGGATTAATGTTCATGAAATAAGGTTAAAAATCGGAGTATTCTAGTGTTTCCATATCCCGAAGTTATCGTAAGAATGAAATCATTCGGGAATGGTAATTACTATTTATTTGCTATTATTTAACGATTAAGTAAGAAAGGTCAAACCGGTTGACTTGGAATATATTAAGAGAATAAGTATAATCACCATATCCCGAAAGGAGTTTGAAAGGTGAAATCATTCGGGAATGGTAATTATTATTTAATTGCTTAAGGTTTAGAAGCTAAATAAATTGAGGTCAAAATGGTTGACCGAAATTTTAACATGTAAAGAAGTGTGATCACCATCTCCCGAATGAGTTTACTACGTTAAGTGAATTGTTCGGGAATGGTTACCATTAAATATCGATTCAAGTTAAATTGGTAACTCATAAAAAAATTAAGAAAATGAGTTATGAATTGAGTACTTATCGGATTTAGTTTTTGTCAAAGGATTCGAGCGTGTGCACTTGGATTTGGACAAATGATCGAAAGTCGAAAACGAACCCGAATGTGGACGAGCACTCCATATCCAGGTAGGGTGAGCTGTCCCTTCCTTGTTAGAGGCTTTTCGTTATATGTGGAATGCTCTAGTATAATATTATGTTGCCTGCAAGTACGTTTTGGTTGTTCATTAGTCGATGCCTCGTGATACATGTGTTTTCAGAACTGATAATTGCAAATTGTGAAAACCGAGGCTAGACTTGCATGTTGAGATACTGTACCCTTGTATGTGTGTACTTGTGACCTGAAAGTGAATGGGACCTAGACGCGTAGATTCCTAGGGATCCCACGGTGTCGATAACCGTGAACCTCCGGAGGGGGCCGTGCTCCTATGTTTGTCGAGAAAAAAAGTGAGTATAGACAGTGAACCAGTCATAGGAGACTCAGGGCCAGGAAATGGACACTTTCGCTACTTGTAGTCGGAAGTACTACAGAGTAGTTGGCCGGTTCTCGTACTCAGGACGAACCAGGTCGGTCACGGATTTATTTTACTTTAGCCGGCAGGTAAGTATCTCGGAGCTCCAAGTGTGTGAAGCATACTGCACATGTTTTATGAAAGAAAACAAATGTTTGTGGTTGCCACTTTTCTTAAAGCATTTTTCGATAAACGTGCACAATATTATGTAGTAAATATTTTCAAGTATATTATTTTTCAAACCTAGCATGGTTGGGTCGGCCCCTATTGGGCATGCGAGGACGAAAGCTCACCCCTACTATAGTGTGCAGGTTTCGAGCATGTGGTCGGGAAGCGTACAGGGGAGGCACATGGCACGGCTTGGCGCATTTCTCTTTAGTTTTATCAAAAGAAGGTTTTGGTCCTTAATCGGATTTTGTAGTAGCTTGTTTATTTACTTTTTATTTATTTCCTACTTGTTTACAAAAATTCCGGGAGGCCCGTAACCCTGGGGCGCGTCTCCCATACTTGTCGTTACTTAGAGATGTGTTTTATTTTCCAAATTGGACTCCGATCGCAAGCCCAAAACTCTTAGCCCATTTCGAATTCCGCTTTTGAAAATGTGTTGTTAGGTTGCTAGAATGATTTGTCCAAGAAAGTGTTTTGTAAACCAACAACCTAAACTCAAAAGGCCTTGCGGTTTCGGGTTGATGAGCTATCGAGATGCCATTCGTGACATGTCGATTCCTCATTGGCTCGGAGTCGCGGCGCTGTGGGACCCCCTCTCGGGTCACCACAGTAAAGTGGTATCAGAGCTCTAGGTTCCGAAATACTTTCGAAATCGTTTTTGCAAAACTAGCAACCCTTCTCATATTTTTTCAAGTGTCGAATTTGGTTGGGCAAAACGCTCGAATTTCTTGGACATTTTAATGTATGTTGGTAAAAAAAAAAAAAAAAAAAAAAAAAAAAAAAAAAAAAGTTTTCGACATCCTTCCTTTATTTTATTCTTCCCGGAGGATACCCTATTGCCTTTTTTCGCTTGCAAATATTTTTCATTGAGGCTACTTCCGAGTTGTTCAAAGAATTTCCAATTGATTTAAAAAGTAGAGATACATTTGAGGATCCTTGAAAAAAAAAAAAAAAAAAAAAAAAAAAAAAAAAAAAAAACAATTTTGTTTGTTTCCTTGTGGTGCTTTAAAGTTTGGTTTAAATTTTGAATTGCCAATGCCGTCATGATGCCGCTCGACCACAAACGCTCCAAAGGTAGTAAGTATGAAAATTGGATAAAGTGTTGGGTAAATTATTAGGGGATTGAGCATTAAGGAGTTAACGAGGTTATATTGGGTGAGTTGATACTCGGAGAAGTAAGTTCGAGATGAAGTTGAAAGGAATGTTTGTGTACCCCCATGCTAGTGTTATAAAGTAAATTTTATTGATGGATTAAAGTTGTTGTACTACATATATTGTTGCACGTATTGAAAAATATAGAGTGTTGTGTGGAGCAAAGTGAAAACTTGAGTAAAAAGTGAGATAATGACCCCTATATAGTCATTTGGATCAGTGGTGTTCGTATTTTCGCTCAATTTCCTCTTCTTTCTTCCGAGTGATGGCCCGACTGCAGCGGTTCCCCATCGATGCTCTACGAAAGAAGGTGTGAATTTCGAGTAAGGTAGACACCTCTCAAGTGTTTCCCAAGTAGTGGACTAATGGGGAAACTTGTAATGGCAACACAAACATGAAATTGATTATTGCTTGAGCTTGGCATCTCCCCAATCTTGTTGTTAACTGGTGGAACGATATGAAGCTTTGTTGCTTTGGAAACTCTAATGTTGTATTGTTGTGCTGACAAGATTACTTTGTGGGGAAGCACAAGAAATTGAGGAAAGACCAGTAGAGTCACATAAACTATTCTTGAGTTGTCATTGGTCTGCATAGAGTTGAGAAATTATGTTCCCTATAATCAGGGAAATTGTTGGGAAAATAAATGATTGCGGAACCAGCAACGTACTTGGAAATGTTAGTATGCTTTGAGATCACAAGGTCACGACCTTGTACTGGTATTTAGTAGGATCACTAGCAACGATTCTAAGAGTGGTCAAGAAAGGATCTTTAAAGGATTATACCTTTAGCAGCCAGTTTTCTTTACTTCAAGGAATCTTTGATCGCTTTGAAGTCAATAATGCTACGAATTTCAGAACGTGGACAAGATGGTAGCACACTCTTGAAAGACAACTTTGATTACGTGGTTAGAATGAAGTTGAAATGGTGACGTCAAGGAGTATTTGAAAATTCAAAAGTTGAATTAAGACCTCATTCTCCAGGGATGTGGAGAAAGGCGATCAGTGTGCCATGTAGGATTACATGTTGTGGCTTCGCCATCATGACAAGGTAAAAGACGAATACGAGTACGAACTCGAGAATCGAGGCGACAAATTACGCATTTACCCTACGTGTTCACTTTTGAGATAAGGAATTCGTAACATTTCTTCCACACCAGGAGTTTACACTAACTGTTTTACAGTCTTGCTTCTTGCTACAAAAGTTGATTTTCGTCTCTTGCATTACTCAAAATGTTTTCCTTATAAGTCAAGAGACTACACCTTAAACAATCGAGTTTTCCTTACTGAAGTGTTTTGTTTTACGAAGCTCGAACAATTTTAGGTTCTTTAGAAGTTTTACAACCTAGACTTTGAAAACAAACTCAAAACTATCTTCAAGGCTGTTTAGCGAAATGCATTTGAAATTATTTCCTTACCTACCAAAAGGTTCTTGTCAACAAATCTTGTTCGAAAAGTACAAAAGTTGAAAATTTCCCCAAATCTGTTTTCAAGCAAAAATTGAACTTCCGAGAATTTTACTATTTTGTCTCCGCAACTACTTCAAATTTAGTTTTATCCGACCTCTACTGCTTTTAAATTTCTGAAATTTTGATGACGGTCTCAGTCAGCATTTCCAGATTTGAACCTAGGGATTTGGTTGAAATTGCATATCCCAAAATTTTAGTCGTCAACTCATTCGAAATTATTTTCCAACTTCTTGGAAACTTGAAATGATAATCTTGTTGTGGTTTTCTTTTATCCTTGGTTATCCTTTCTATGTAAAACTGGTGGTTGGAAGAATGTTAGTTCACCTTCGGATTTACTCAGGGCACCCATTTCGAAAGCAAAGGATTACGTTAGTGGAAAATATATAGAAATTACTTTTTCTTGTTGTCGGACGAGGACACAAGAAAATAAGGTGCTTGTAACCGATTCAACTGTTTTGGCTTGACCAAAAAAATTGAAGGAGCGCTTATGATTTAATTTTTGAGTTTTGACATCAAACGAGTTCGTAGGGTGAAAATGATAGTTCAAGGTCGAGACCGTTAATGGAAATGCTACGAACTTTACAAATTCCGAGGAGCCAATTTCGATCGGCGATCTTAGAATTTCGTTGAACCTATTCGAAAGGTATTGTTACAACTTGACGCCTTGAGCCTTGGACGGTTTGTTCGGTTAATGCCAAGCGACCTATTGATTGGTGTCTCATGACATGTAGTAGATACCTAGTAATTTTGATTTTACTGTGTGACATCACGTCTACTGAATTGTGTGCTTGGTTCAACGTCATTTGGACGAGCTGTCACAATTGTTTGTTCATGGAGTAAACAGTATCCGCTAAGCTACGAATAAGTGTGCATGAGGTTTGATAGCCAAGATCGTTGATGACTACGAGGTTAACGTCAGTGATGACATCGTTGGCGTGTCATTCATGGTGACGTTCTATGAAAGTTGTTTATGTTAGACATACAGAGAAAGCTTGGTTTCCTTTCTTTGTTGTAACTCATGTTTAAGACTCAAATTCCCGAGTAATTTTCTACTCTCGTTAAATGGGAATTGAGCGTAGACGTCAATTTGTTTTCAGTGATTTTGAAAAGTAAGCTATTATTGCATGGTTGCAACGAAGTTACTATTTAGCAAGTTGCTAATCGAAAAGAATCATGATTCATGGAGAGAAGTGTATCATATGGAAAGTATAATAGGAACACTTGGTGAAGTGAAAAGAATAGCCCTGAAATTTGGATATGTGGCTAATGGAAGCACAAATTGTGAAAGTTTTACGAATGTCATTATGTTGCGTAACTTGATGCGTGATGGAGTATCCCGCGTGAATTGTTTACAAGTAACGCTTGAGAAATTCTTACACTAAAGTGTTGGTCATTTAGTTGTGGAAACAAGGTTGATAAGTGGATTTACCACTGCTTTGCAGTGTGTGGTTATTGAGATTAGTGGGTGACTAAGTGTTAGTCCCCGATTTGTTTTTAAGGCTCTTTGAATTATTCAGAAAGGCTGAAATGATAATTTCTTTGTCTATGGCATTGAGCTCAGAGGAGCCGGTTGAGACTATGAGATCCAATGTATGCACGTACACACACAATGTAATTGAGGAAAATTGCAATTTGCGAAAGACAAATGGTTAGAAAGTTTGATGAGGTCATCCCCATAAGTAAAATAAGATGAACCATGTGAAAGGTAAAGGTTCGAAAGGTGTCAGGGGAAAGTAAAACCTTGTCTTGTGCACACTCGAGTCCGAGGTGAAAAGAAGTAACCTCTCTCACTCATACATTGGGCAAATTTCGAGGGCGAAATTTATTTTAAGGGGGGTGGAGTGTGAGCCCCCGAAAATTTTGTTTAATTTTTGAAGGTAATTTCTTCGCCAATAAGATTTTTCGCCAGGTGATTTAAGTGAAGAAATTGACCCTGGAGATCAATTCGGTGTCAAGACTTCGATTTGGGCCTTACGATTTAAGTTTGGGCCAGAGTTCTTCATTTTGGGCCTAGAAGGTTACTAAAGTTCATTGAAGCAAAAGATCGTCGAAGCAAATTTGAAAGGAAGGCGAATTGAGTTGTAGTGAAGATTTGAATTTTTAATTTTAACGAAATCGAGTTTTGGGCCTCGGACGAAGTTGAGAAATAACTTAGGAAGTTTCAGACGAAAAACGAATAAAATAGAAGTTACGAGCCCAAAAACCTTAAAGCAAACAGCTAGGATAAATTGGTAATTTGACGCGAGGGTATGATGGACTTTTCACACGAACTAAGAGTAAAAGGGTTAGAAAACCCTAGAGACCTCACAACTCTCCTCTCTCCTCTCCCAGCCGCGTTGCTCTCTCTCTCCCCGACCTCTCTCTTTCTCGTCTTCCCACTGCCGGTGCCGAAAACCACCATTTCCGGCCACCACCTCACGTCACTGCCACCACCAATCGAACCTACATCCAAATCCGACCCAAGCCCGAGCCTCAGCACCAACATGCATCGCCGGCAGCCTCTACACTCGCCGACCCATGACCGCGATGCCACTGTTCCTCGAGCCTCGTCGATTTCCGGCCATCATTCCAACACACCGCCGCCACCTACGAGCTCGGGGTAGGCTGTTAAGCATCACCCCAAAGCCTCGTCGCTGACCCGAAGCTGGAGAACACCGTACGCACCCTCGCCGGCGATCTGGACTTCTGCAAAACCAGGGATACCACCTCCGACCACGATTGAACGAAGCCACCACCTCGAAAAAGCTTAGGGTTGCACGAATCGCCTTAACCCCTTAGTCCCAACTTCTGACTCTGACCAGCCACCACACGCGTTACACGCGCCGGCGACCGCGTGTGAGCCACCCAGCGCCACCGTGAGGGCTACCAGCTTACTCCCCTTCGTCTGGTAAGCTGGATTTTTATCCCTTCTTGTTAGTATGGGCTTCTGGTTTGATCTAGATTGAAAACCCTAACTCTATTCCTTAATTTGAAACCTGTGAGGATTGTGGAATCTGCATTTTGGAGATTTTGGAGGAGGGAGAAACTGTTGGTTCAGCCCAACTAATATTGGAGATTGGTAAGGATTCCCGAACTCTGTCTTGGTTGCGAAATTAGTCGGATATTGAATGTTGATTGTATTGTTTTTCTGCTAAAGGTTCGAATGGTTGATGGTGGTGAAGTACAACCATGTTAAATCGACTGCTAGTCTGGAAAAGAAGAATGGTAAGGGACTGTATTTTTGGATCTGTTTGGACACGAACTGATTGTACTGATCGAAGCTATGGTTTTACGAAGTATGTGAAATATGGTTTTATTGAGAATGCGTGATATAGATTTGGTTATGGTATTTGAGTGATCAGTTATGTTGAAAATGTCATTGTTATAAGGTGAATGACTAAATCAGTGAGCTCTTTAAAGAAGTTATAAATTGCAAGTTAAATCGTTGTTGTGAAAGAAAATGTTGAGTGGAGTTGGGTAATGAAAATGGCGGATTTTATTTGTTTGAGCCAAATTAGGATATTGGATTAATGTTCATGAAATAAGGTTAAAAATCGGAGTATTCTAGTGTTTCCATATCCCGAAGTTATCGTAAGAATGAAATCATTCGGGAATGGTAATTACTATTTATTTGCTATTATTTAACGATTAAGTAAGAAAGGTCAAACCGGTTGACTTGGAATATATTAAGAGAATAAGTATAATCACCATATCCCGAAAGGAGTTTGAAAGGTGAAATCATTCGGGAATGGTAATTATTATTTAATTGCTTAAGGTTTAGAAGCTAAATAAATTGAGGTCAAAATGGTTGACCGAAATTTTAACATGTAAAGAAGTGTGATCACCATCTCCCGAATGAGTTTACTACGTTAAGTGAATTGTTCGGGAATGGTTACCATTAAATATCGATTCAAGTTAAATTGGTAACTCATAAAAAAATTAAGAAAATGAGTTATGAATTGAGTACTTATCGGATTTAGTTTTTGTCAAAGGATTCGAGCGTGTGCACTTGGATTTGGACAAATGATCGAAAGTCGAAAACGAACCCGAATGTGGACGAGCACTCCATATCCAGGTAGGGTGAGCTGTCCCTTCCTTGTTAGAGGCTTTTCGTTATATGTGGAATGCTCTAGTATAATATTATGTTGCCTGCAAGTACGTTTTGGTTGTTCATTAGTCGATGCCTCGTGATACATGTGTTTTCAGAACTGATAATTGCAAATTGTGAAAACCGAGGCTAGACTTGCATGTTGAGATACTGTACCCTTGTATGTGTGTACTTGTGACCTGAAAGTGAATGGGACCTAGACGCGTAGATTCCTAGGGATCCCACGGTGTCGATAACCGTGAACCTCCGGAGGGGGCCGTGCTCCTATGTTTGTCGAGAAAAAAAGTGAGTATAGACAGTGAACCAGTCATAGGAGACTCAGGGCCAGGAAATGGACACTTTCGCTACTTGTAGTCGGAAGTACTACAGAGTAGTTGGCCGGTTCTCGTACTCAGGACGAACCAGGTCGGTCACGGATTTATTTTACTTTAGCCGGCAGGTAAGTATCTCGGAGCTCCAAGTGTGTGAAGCATACTGCACATGTTTTATGAAAGAAAACAAATGTTTGTGGTTGCCACTTTTCTTAAAGCATTTTTCGATAAACGTGCACAATATTATGTAGTAAATATTTTCAAGTATATTATTTTTCAAACCTAGCATGGTTGGGTCGGCCCCTATTGGGCATGCGAGGACGAAAGCTCACCCCTACTATAGTGTGCAGGTTTCGAGCATGTGGTCGGGAAGCGTACAGGGGAGGCACATGGCACGGCTTGGCGCATTTCTCTTTAGTTTTATCAAAAGAAGGTTTTGGTCCTTAATCGGATTTTGTAGTAGCTTGTTTATTTACTTTTTATTTATTTCCTACTTGTTTACAAAAATTCCGGGAGGCCCGTAACCCTGGGGCGCGTCTCCCATACTTGTCGTTACTTAGAGATGTGTTTTATTTTCCAAATTGGACTCCGATCGCAAGCCCAAAACTCTTAGCCCATTTCGAATTCCGCTTTTGAAAATGTGTTGTTAGGTTGCTAGAATGATTTGTCCAAGAAAGTGTTTTGTAAACCAACAACCTAAACTCAAAAGGCCTTGCGGTTTCGGGTTGATGAGCTATCGAGATGCCATTCGTGACATGTCGATTCCTCATTGGCTCGGAGTCGCGGCGCTGTGGGACCCCCTCTCGGGTCACCACAACCTTAATAGTCAGAAAACTGTGAACAAGATGCATGCAAGATGGGTGAGTTTTCTGCAGAAATTTTCTTTTGTAATTCAACATAAATCTGGTACTCTTACTAGGGTGGCAGATGCTTTGAGTAGGAGGGCTTCCTTGCTTGTCACTTTAGCTTAGGAGATTGTGGGTTTTGAACTCTTGAAGGAATTATATGAGGAAGATGTTGATTTTAAGGAGATTTGGGCCAATTGCAGCAGCAATAATGCAGTTGCAGATTTCTATGTGAATGATGGCTATTTATTCAAGGGCAATCGGCTTTGTATTCCTAGTTCACCTTTGAGGGAGAAACTGATCAGAGATCTGCATGGAAGGGGTTTGAGTGGACACTTGGGCCGAGACAAAACTACTGCTAGCCTTGAGGAGAGGTATTTCTAGCCACAGTTGAAGAAGGATGTAGGAGTTATTGTAAGGAAGTGCTATACTTGCCAGGTTTCTAAGGGTCAGTCCCAAAATACTGGTCTTTATTTACCTTTACCTGTTCCTGAAGATATTTGGCAGGATCTTGCTATGGACTTTGTGTTGGGATTACCCCGTACCCAAAGGAGTGTGGATTCTATGTTTGTGGTAGTTGACAGGTTCTCCAAGATGGTGCACTTTATAGCTTGTAGGAAGACTGTTGATGCTTCCAATATAGCCAAATTGTTTTTCAGGGAGGTGGTTCGTTTTCATGGAGTGCCCCAGTCCATTATTTCTTATAGAGACACAAAGTTTCTTAGTCACTTCTGGATTACTTTGTGGAGGATGTTTGGAACAGCTTTGAATCGCAACAGCACAGCTCATCCTCAAATTGATGGGTAGACAGAGGTTACTAACAGAACTTTGGGCAACATGGTCATGAGTGTTTGAAGAGATAGGCCCAAATAGTGGGATTATGCTTTGCCACAGGTGGAGTTTTCTTATAACAGTGCTGTACATAGTGCCACAGGGAAGTCACCGCAGGTTGATTTATTGAAGCTTCCTAAAGTTCCTGGTGTTAGTGTTGCTACTGAGGGCATGGCTAGGGATGTGCAGGCTGTTAGAGAACAAGTTAAGGCCAAGTTGGAAGAAACTAATGCCAAGTATAAAGCTGCAGCTGACAAGCATCGAAGAGTTAAAGTGTTCCAAGAAGGTGATGACGTGATGGTTTTTCTGAGGAAGGAGAGGTTTCCTGTTGGTACCTACAACAAGCTGAAACCAAGAAAATATGGACCTTTTAAGGTGCTGAAGAAGATCAACGACAATGCTTATGTTGTTGCACTTCCTGATTCCATGGTCATTTCTAACACCTTTAATGTTGCTGATCTGCATGAGTTTCATGGAGATGAGGTTCTTTATCCTAAAGAGAACTCAGGGTCGAGTTCTTTGGAGGTGGAGGAGACTGATGTAGAATGGATGACAAGAAGGATTGAAGAACAACTCGATCAATCAAAAGGAAAACCCGGTTTGCTGCAAATTTGGCATTCGGTGTCCGAATTATGATTGCTATACCTTTTCGGAAAAGGGAACGACGCCAAGAACAAAACTCGTCGTTTTGCCACGACGTGTGGGCTTTTTCAGGCTTTCGGGATCGTTTCGGGCCTCAAAGCTGCGATTTACTATTTTTTAGAATTTTTGATTTTCTAGTTTGTTTTGGATTTGTTTTGTTTTAACCCGTGGGCTTTAGGGTTTCATTGTTAGTCACCCTAGGGTTTTTTTTTCTCATATATAAGCAACCTTAAACGGCTGCAGAACCTATCTTTTATGATATTATCAATCAAATTGAGAGTTTTCTCATTTATCTCTGGTGGACTCCAGATTCTTTATTTTAGGTTTATTGCTTGTAAACCTAAGGTTACTTTTCCAACTGCGTCACTCCGCCATGGCCAAGCAGCTAGCACAGTGGGCAGAGCAATGGCTCTAGGACGTCTGTAGTTCGTACACCAATACACCGCCAATTTTCATTTTGGGGCTACCAGAGTCTGGTGATTTCCTTCTTTGTTAATCTTGACCTTAGAACCCACAACCCAACCCAAGGACCTCAGACTGATGACCTACTATCAATTATAACTTACAACCCCATGAGTCCATGGAAATGCAGAAATTAGCAGCTTCTAGGTTTTATCTTCATTGGGATTCTTATGTTATGCATCTCTTTCCCGTCCCTAAATTAATCAATCATTGCTTCTGAAGTGTAATCCATATTTGACTTGAAATTCGATTCGTCTCTAATTCTAAATTTTCTCCACTCTCCTCAAACGGTACCTTGGCAATTACAAGTGGCATGGAAGAATTGTGTGCATCGAATTTCATTGATGTAATTTCGTTGTTCACATATCTTTCATGAAGGGAACCAAGTGGTTGATGCATTGGCCAATTTGGTGCTTCATGTATGGGCTTTACTTGGTTTGATTCATCTCCAAGCTTCATTAATCAATTTTGCTTTGAGATAAATTGGATCTTCCTAGTTTTCGTTTTATATAATTTCTTTTGTTTTTTTTTTGAATAATGGGGTTTGGAACCCAGTCAAGCTGGGAGGCTCATCCCCACGCTCATGCTATTATTTATAATATTTTGTCGCACCGGGGGTGTAATAACCCAAAAATTAGTGTCAACTATAGAGTACTATATTATTAGTTATATTCGAAATGTCTTACTTTGTTATTAAGCTCAAGACTCTCATCCATATTATTTTTATGATGCATGTCATTTTAGTACTAATTATTGATATTTTCTTTTTACCTTAAGAAAGCACTAAAGTTCTTTACTTATCAATTAGGTAAATGTGTATCTATATATATATATATATATATATATATATATATATATATATATATATATATATATAATTGGCAAAGCTGCTTTATGTTTTCTTTCTTTTACTACTCTTTTAATTTTACTCTTCCTTTTAATCATTTAACCTAACTAGTGGATTAGCCACTTGCATTACAATATTAGTCACTCACTTATCTTAGTGCTTAATTCTAGCCTATATATATCATTATGATCTGATCATACTCAACTTGAAGATCAAATGCAAAATTTGATCAAAAACTCCCTTAGTTGAAGAGAAAACCCAACTAAAAGTTCCTCACACAAATCCTTCATCCTATTTCCCTTAAGAAGTTTCCTTTTGTGAAAGAAGTCCAAAGTTTGATCACAAGACCTTCTGAGTTCCTTAAGTAAGTACATGAATACATTTCTATATTCTTTTGTCTTTAAGATTTATCAAACTACATAATCAATGATAAAATGGAAAAGGATCTGCTTTGCTGCAAACCTGTATTTTCGTATATAACAAAGTCTATTTTGTCAAAAATATTTACAGTATTAAATTCCTCATCAAAAGTTCTTCAATTTAGGCTTTTGAATCACTAAAAAAGGTTAAGAAATGAAGAAGTTATGGCTAATCAAAGTTTTCAACTTTTAAACTCGCTGGAAATCTCATACAGCCATCACAACTTCAAAAATTCATATCTCCCTCATTCCTTAATCATTTTCTACAAACTTTATATCAATTTGAAGCTTAGGACCTCTACTTGTGATCTGGAGAGTTTGAGAATTAATGGTAAAATACACAGAACGTAAAGACTTAAACACCAAAGGTCAGTAACAAAAATATCGGTTTCTGCATTGTTATGGTTCTTCACCATTTCTGGACTATATCCCTCTGATCTGGACTACCTAACTTATTCCATTGAATTCCTTGTGAAAAACCCTTTGACATGGTGTACTCATTTGACTAATTCGGACTTGTGATGGACATCATAACACATTTTGAAGTTCGATGAACTTCAATGGATTTGGACATAAGGACTGAAATACTAACTATAATATCATTTTGTTAAATTCTGTATATTTACTTATTTAATGCTTGTACTTTATTATTTTACTTTATTTCAGTTATTTACAAGCTTATTAATTGTGTATAGTTACTCATTTAATGCTTGTGCTTTATTATTTTACTTGATTTCAATTATGTATAAGCTTATTTATTTTATTATGTTATTTGCTAGTGAATTTACTTATTTGTGTTATACAATTATGTTACATATGTTTTCATATGAAATTATTCCTAAGTATATGTCTCTATATGTGTGTGTACATATACATATATATTACGATCTATAATTCATAAAGATTGTATTTTGTGGATTTGATTATGTTTGAGAAGTACAATTGTGAAGCTGGGTGATTAATATTACCCCGTGCTTAAGTAAATGTGTTTTGGTGTTATGAGACGTTAAGTCTGGGCCCTAGTCCCTATAGATAGTGCACTATTATACTCATAGGAAGGAAGTAGCCGACCTTGGGTATACATACTTTGGTAGTGTCCTCAGTATGCTACGGCTTACCCGTGCTTTGGGTATAGTAGACATACCCTAGTACGTGGATTTATGATTCGTTGCCAGTTAATCCGAAAATTCACTAAGAAGAGAAGTGTACTTATATTATTTCGATCAAATATCTGTCTGCGATATATTATTAATATGTTACGATGATAAATGAAAAAGAGAATTGAGCATGCATTTCTTTGAGGTTATTTCACATATTAATGCTGCAATATATTGTTGGTTCAATAAGGAGATGTGACTATATGATTTATTATAAACCATTCACACGGATGAATATATTTTTATATATGTGTGTGTGTATTGTGCGTATACATATACATATTTAAGAATTCGTATGAACATATAAATGGTTCCCGGTACATTTTTACGGGGAAGTCTAAGGTGTGTTGATGTTTGTCATACATCAACTTTTTAATAAATATATATTAAATTAAATTAGTTGGTGAAACCTGTTGTACAGGTCAACAGGTTATCCACTTATAATTTGACATGTGTATTTTAAAAAAAAAAATTACCATACTAAGTACTCATTAATTATTTTATACGTAAATCATTCAAAATTTTGTAATAAAGATTGTAAATATAGTAATTACTTCAATTACAACTATAAGTATCACTAAATACGTAAAATATGGTGGTTTGTTGTAAAGTATCTCATCGATGATATAATTTACAAAAAATAGGACTCTAGTTACACAAAGAACAACTGGATTATAAGAATAAGGACTTGAGAAGTTTTAGGTCTAATATGATTATTTACCATATCGACAAAACATTTGTTGTAACATTGGTAAAGTGATCGTTTGTTTTGTAAATGGAATCATATTTCAAGTAATTATCATAAAAACGACCAGAATTACCACTTTACACCTCAATTGTTGTCATTTATAGTAAAATGTGTTGTCAAACGAGTAATTATCTCATGGATGATGAGATTTACACAAGAAAAGTATTAGTTACAAAATAGAGAACTTTATTACACAATTAAGGACTCGCGCCTCATTTACTGTATATACATAAAGTTTTACCACTTTAACAGCAATTGGTTGTCACATTAGTAAAATGGTTCTCAAACTTGTAATATAAAAAATTACCACAACTAAGAGCTTGATTACTACTTCTACAACAATTTATTGTCTCATTAGTAAAATGATTCTCAAACTTGTAATTTTGAAGAATTACCACAAATACAACCTTGATTACTACTTTGTACCTCAATTGTCGTAAAATCAGGAAAAAAAAGTTGTCAAATAAGTAAATAACTCCTAAAGGACAGTAGTTACAAAATAGACAACCTCATTACATCATAAAGGACTCACCACAAATTTACTTAAATAAAATTCATATTACCAGTATAGCAACACATTCGTTGTTTTATTAGTAAAGTGGTTCTGAAAACTTGTAATAGTGAAGTATTAACACTTATTACAACTAGATTACCACATTTTACCACAATTCGTTGTCTTATTGGTAAAACGGTTCTGAAACTTGTAATAGTAAAATATTAACACTAATTACAACTTGATTACCACTTTTTACCATAATTCATTCTGTCATCAATTTTATGACTTAGGTTTCCTTTCCCTTTCTTTCATCTTCCTTCTTCTTCCATAGTTGAAATTCTGTAAACCCTAACCCCTCAACCTAACCCTAAACTCTAAATTTTCCAAAATTTTTCGAAACCGTAAACCCTAACCCCTAAAATTTTATATATTCATTATTAAGATCCTCCTCGGCGAGATATTCCCACCTAGATAAGATATCTGCTCCTCGATAAGATATTTCTTCCTCGACAATATATCTGCTCCTCGATAAGATATTTCTTCATCGACAATATATCTGCTCCTCGATAAGATATTTCTTCCTCGACGAGATATCTCCTTCCCAACGACATCTCTTCCTCAACAAGATATCTCTTTCCGACGAGATATCTCTTCCCAATGACATATCCCCTCCTCGACAATATAGATATCTGCTTCTTGATAAGATATTTGTTCCACGACGATATATCATCGAGATTATTGAAGACGGCGACGACGATGCCGATGGAGAGCTAGATGTAGTTCTTGGCCTCCTCGAGCTTTTCAAGGGAGTGCGTGAGGATGGAGACTTTGGCACCCTCGGAGGCAGCACGGTGGGCAAGGGCGAGGCTGATGCCGTTGGATATGCCGGTGATTATTATTTTGATACCCTCCGTTTGGATTGTTCGCAATATCTCAAAGGCTTCCTAGGCTCAGACATTGTTGTTTTGTCTTTGTAACACTATTGACATCGTTTTCCTTCTAAATACTTCTAGGTGAGCCAAGTTTTTAGTACCACATACATCACCGCTTATGTGGTAGCTAACGTAGCACACAAAACCTAACCTATTTATTGATGAAATTCTCTTATAGGTTAGGCTTTGGTGCTACGTACATCAGCTTCATTGTTAAAACTCAAAAGTTTCATTTGGCCAGTATGTAAATTGTCACCAAGACAGTTGCACGGGAAACCTTGGTAGCATGGTAAAAACTCAACTTCATAAGTTTATTTGGAAGCATCATATTTTGAAGAAGCACAAATACAGTCCAGGAGTAATTTTTAGCATACAAGATGTTCAAGTTATTAGTACATGATGTAAACAGATGACATGTCTCATAAGCATTCATGTAAACTGTCTCTCTAGATCTGTCCCAAAATGACATCTCCACCAGAGACCTTGATGGCTGATGGGGCTTCCTCATCATTTAGAACTTTAACCTTCCCGTCAACTACATATGCCGACCATCGGCAGAAAGAGAGCAACAATGTCTTCAAGACTGACAAACTTCTGGATATAGTAAATCACAAATAGACTGAAAATAAAACTGACCGAGGGTGGCTCTATCCCATTAATAGTAGGGAAAAGAGGATAAGGAGGGAATTTTTCAATAAATTATGGATAGAACGATTCCAAGACCATCTAATGCAACCAAGTTCTAACAACAAACGAACCGGACTAGTTATTTTACCTCTGAGAGCGAGGTCCAAGCAAAGCAACAGAAAGTCCAAGCTTTTGTGGAAACTCCCATGAAAGTCCCCGTAGAACTCAATCTATTAACGAAAGATTCAACGAAGTCAAACGATGCTGCTCTAGTTTAAACGGAAGCAATAAATTAACTCATGCATCAGAGGAAAAATTGAATCGCACCATTGCTACACTTTGGAAGAGTTGTGCGTTATGTACAAGTTATGTTATTTCCTTAATTTACTTTACAGTGACGAACAAAATTTGAAACATGAACAGAAACTATGAACACGCAAAAGCTAATAGCTTTAGGACTCAAGTTATACCTTCAAGAGTGACCGGTAATATAATTCAATACCCTGCCAAATACCTTTTTTTTTTTTTTTTTTTTTTTTGAGAATGTGCAAAATAAGATTTTGGAACTTTGTATGGAAGGAAAAACTGAATCACACTATTGCTACACTTTGAATTGCTCATTATGGACGAGTTACCTTATTTCCTAAGTACTTAACACAAATTTAAAAAAAATTAATTATAAAAAAGTACATATAGAGGAAAACTAATCCTCTAGAACTCATTCAATCTCAAGTCTTCCTCGTAATATAATTCTCACTACAATGCAATATACGAGTTTGAAATTGAATGATCCAATAGTGGCTACACTTGTATAGTAAATAATTCAGACATCAACTTAACTACTTTTCCAACTAAAATAAACAGTGAATAGAGAGTATAAGGGAATTCATATTAGTACAAAAGCAGCATAGGATTGCAAATTGAGAAAACATATTTATCTCTGCAAATCAGAAGAGATGGAACAACAGTTAAATATTCACTTACGGAATCTTTAGCTTGAAGTATCTGCCCATCTATTCAAAACAAACGGATCATTAACCGCTACACAAATCACAGAATCAATCCCTTTATATAGCCTTAAACTTATCAATGTTGTTCTTGTAACTAGGCACATGCTGCTGGAAACAAAAGTCCGTATACGCACCCTGACATACTCAAATAACAATACCTATTTATATAAATCCCTTGCAAACTTAAAACACTCACGGATTCAATGTTTCTCATTCATGTTCATCTAATATTTCATTTTGTCACTAAACCTCACGAAAAACATAAACCATTACACTAGAGAGGGAGAGAGAGCAACTTACAGGGAGGCCAAAGATGACGACTTTCTTGTCCTGAAAACACAAAATTCACCAAAATTGAGTGCCCAAAATGATGAGAATTACATGTAAAGAAAGTTAATGGAGAAGAAAGACAAAAGGGTCGACGACCTTGAAAAATGTCTTTGAGAGGAGTGGTGGCGAACTTGGAGGAGACGCCGCTGTCCCAGCTCCGAGCTTTCTGGAGGGAAACATCCGGTACGGCGGAGACTAGCACCGTCCCGACTGTGACCACCGCGTAGGCTCGTGAGGAGGCTCCGATTGGATGATCTCTGACGGCCAATTTAGGGTTTTCCCCAAGCAAATACGTAAATTTGTTGCAGAACAAAAACTGAACGGCTTTTCTCAGTGCACTTCCTCCTCCCTCTGTCTTCTCCTCTTCAATTTAGGGTTTTCTGAAAGTCGCTCAAAGTTTATTAGTACTATGATATTGAGAATTTAGCTAAAAATAAAAAAGATTATACAGGCTAACGGATGAGCAGGTAACAACAATCAAATATTCTAAACCGTTAGATTTATTCCACATTTTAATTATATCCGATGGCTTAAAATATTCAAAAAAGTTAGTGTATGTCATACATTAACATACACTAGAATTTTCCCATTTTTACTTGGTTATTCACTTTGATTTCCTATAAGACACATTAATATAAGAATGTATGTTGTGTACTTACTGGGCTTGTGTTGCTCATGATGCTACACCTTCTTGTTTTCAGGTAGCGATTAGACGCTTGGGGAAAATGGGGCGATTCTCTAAATAAATGAATGTTTTATTTTCTACCGCTTTCTCAAAAGAAATAATGTAATATATTTTGTTCAGCTTTAGTATTGTAAAAATAATAATTTCAATTTCTAATAAAAGTATTATTCAGACTTATTTGCAAATTCTTTTACTTTAATTTATCCATTGAGGAAGTTTTATTTGTAATAACCCACATCACGAATTCGGGTACCATATTTCAGTATAATATTGGTCTCGGGTTTGGGGTGTGACAGGGGGGGGGGGACGTAATATTTGTACCCCGAGCAGACATAGTTGCGTTACATATATCCTCACAGAGGACGTCCTGTAAAAACATCAGGAGCCTCAACTATTCCTGGGAGCCTCATAATTTCTTTTGTTTTGGAAGGCGGGATGTTTTCGCTTGTATCTCCCTTTATTTTTAATAAATCTTTTACCTTGCATTAGCGAGATTTGATTAAAAAAAAAAACTATATCTGTTTGGGAATGTATATGATTTTCCTAAGAAAATAGGATTCTGTTAATGATAGGATATGGATTTTTAACGATTTGTAGTCGTTAATTGTAATTTATACGTCATTAATTTCGTTTCTTTTTTTAGACGTTTTGGGTTTGGCCGATGTTAAAAGAGAAGATGATTTTGAAAATGGAATTTCATTACGGCAAGGCTGCTGACTAAACCTTGAAGAAGATTGGTACGAGGCTATGAGCTTATCAGAAGGTCTTATGCCTCTAATTACTACAAAAACCGGAAAACATTTGATATCTGATTCTTATGACCAGGGGCGGAGCCAGTTCAAGCCGAGTGGGGGCAGTGGCCCCCAGTGAAATCATATATTTTGTTCATTAATCACCTTTTTGCCCCCATGCTTCTTTTGACTCGCCCCCATGCTTCACTGATCATGTTAATACATATTAATAATAACTTGAGTACTCCACTACTTCTCCAAGTGGCAATATAAAAATTCCATTATTCCTCTACCTTAGCAAAACAATTCATTTCCTTCTCTCTTCTTCAGTTCTTCTTCTTCTTCCTCAGCCAGTCAACCCCAACTCTGCTTCTCCTCCAAAATCTAGAGATCGATCATCTCCCCATCATCATCTTTACTCTTTGTGTGTGTGTGTTTTTTTTTTTTTTTTTAATTTTTTTTTTATTATCAATCTTTCTCAACTCTTGTTCTCCTCTCTATCTCATTCTTCTTCAGTTTTTTTTCTCTCCCTTTTTCTTCATATTCTTCTTCATCTTCTTCCTCTTCCCTCGGTTCGGCACTCCCTCAATTCCTCTCCCTCAGTTCCTCAGTGCACAACGCCTTCTTCCCCTAACGGATCTTGATCTCCTCCACATCAGCCACTCTTCTAACGGCACCGACCAAGTGGAGAAAATTGATTTATTTCATTAGGGTTCGGGTTCGGGTTCGGGTTCGGGTTTGGCCTTAGGCCGGTTCCGGTAGTCTGCACCGAAGCTCTGCCGAGTAGAGGAGAGGCAGAAAGAAAGAAAATTTTTTGCTCCCATTTATATACACTCCTGCCTCCGCCACTGCTTATGACGTACGCCTTTTGTTTTTAGAAACACTGTCATACAACCATTCAAGAAACAATTCTTAGGGTTATAATGTATTGTTAGACCAAAAGCGCAAAAAAGAAAGCAAGAAGAGGTAATAAATAAGTAGGAACTTGCAATAGTATTGTCATTAATCGATTCCAGGTTAGATACTTACTTCCACATCCATGGTACCGGAGCACCAGAGCGGACAGATTGATGGGTATGCCACATGCTGCTAGGCACAGTGGCAGGCTGCACGAGCTTTGATTCATGTGACATACTCAGTTTACTTTGTTATTTCACAATTCACATGCATGAATGATGAATCTTGTGGCGTTTATTACTCTATTTAAGTATATATTATGGGCCAAAAGTAGATACCACATCTTCAAGTTATGCCAAATAGAAATATGGATAGACCATGAGTAATGTTAGGTGTATCAATTAAAAATAACGTTATGTTGTAATTAATAATGTCTTAAAAACCATCAAATACAAAACTTTCATTAGATGATGTGACTTTGCCATGTCAGGTAGTACACAAAAATGTGGATAAATAAGAGACAGTTAATCCACTAAGAAGTTTGACAATTCCATTATGCTTTGACATAAGAATCATAATGTGACATCATAGCAAGATTAATTAACATCAATTATCTATATTACGTAAGGACTAAGTAATGTGATTGTATCAAGACTCATAGCTTGTAGTTTATTGCAAATCTGAAACAATAAATATTGAGAATCCTATTATTATTACTTAAAGTTAAGGTATAAATCTGATATCTTATATAATTAAGCAAATTCTTAGGAGAATAGTTAAATTTTTTAACTAACATATATGCCCTCACATAATATAGATATTAATAAATAAATTATTTCTACACGAGGAAAAGATAGTCAATAGACTATGTCATATTTGAAAAAATTGCAATACCTCCCATGAAAAAAGAAGTTTCCTCATATATCAAGAGAGAAATTACTGTAATTTTTTTACTTAAAAAAATAAAATAAATAAAAGTCAATTGACATCCGCACATGTTAAGAGGCTAGTGTATAATAAAGTTAATGTATAGAGATTTAGATGGGTTATATTAGGATTCACTTTATGGGAGAATCCTTTAGTAACATCTGCATACACTACACACACTAATACTGGATACTCTCTCCTCGAACGAACCTAGTGAAATTTAGAAGACTTTGATCTACTATAAGTACAGGTTCTTATTATATTTTAGTTATACTCATTGAATACACATTTTGTATCTATATGTTATATGTTATGTGAATAGATGTTTTTTTTTTTTGACAAAGAATGGTCCATGTGAATTGATGTTGTGGTTTTCCAATTCTATATAACAGTTACGACTTGCGAGAATAAAAATAAAATCGAAACTTGTTTGCGTACTTCCTCACAAATTCTTAAGAGGTCGACAACAAACATGATTGAGGCCACTACTCGACCCATCGAGCTGTGATACTGTACTTCAAATCAGCAACATGGCCATCACAATTATTCCACATCCGTTTGAAATCAAGTTTTAATAATTGATTGGTCATTGGTGGAACTATAGCCCACTACACCACCATCTTCGATATTCTGCGGCCACAAAATAATACAACAGATGAGCAGAAGTTCACTCCACTCAAAATTGTGAACCTTTGTAAGTTGCAGAATAAGTTTATTTATTATCTTATCTACGTAGCCAGATCTGTTTCCCATGGAGAACATCCGCTTCATCTCCACAACTTATGTTCAACCCAAAAGTCAAATTGGTCAGTATACTAAAATTGACTTAACTCCATGTGATGTTCAATTACTGCTAGTAGATACGATCCAAAAAGGTCTTCTCTTCCACAAACCCGAACCCGATCACGAAGAAGACCTCAACGACAAGCAGAGGTTGAGGCTGATTGAGCACCTGAAAGCCTCCTTCTCACGCACATTGGACATCTTCTACCCACTTGCTGGACGTCTGGCCGTCACCGAAAATGACGACGACAACACGGTCTCGTTCTCCGTGGACTGCAATGGAGCTGGAGCCCAATTTGTCCATGCAGCCGCGGATGGTGTCACCGTGGCCAATATCCTCGACCCTGTTTATGTTCCGGATAACATCGTCTACTCTTTCTTTTTGATGAATGGTGCAGTAAACTACGAAGGTAAGTCCAAACCCTTGCTCGCAGTGCAAGTAACTGAGCTCGTTGATGGCATTTTCATTGGTTTGACTATGAACCACTCTGCTGGTGATGGTACATGCTTCTGGAATTTCTTCAACACTTGGTCCGAAATCTCTCAATCAGGAACTTCCAGAGTGGCTAAGCCCATTTTCGGCCGTGAATTTCTTGATGGAATCATCCATCTCCCTATTCGAGTTCCCTTCTTCCAATATCAAAACCCGGAAGAGAAAGTTGTGGCACCAACGGAACCGCTTCAGCAGAGAGTTTTCCATTTCCGAAAGGAAAATATTGCGGAGCTTAAATCCAAAGCCAATGCGCAAATGGGCACTAGCAGGATCTCTTCCCTTCAAGCACTCATGGGCCATCTTTGGGTATCCATAACCCGAACCCGACGTCTCATTTCCAGTAGTACTGATGTTGAAGAAAGTCCAGAAATAACTATGTATCGGTTGTTAGTAGGCATGAGGCAGAGACTACACCCTCCATTGTCGGATCAATACCTTGGAAATGCGGTTCTATTTGGCACCGCAACATCCAATGTAGGCGAACTGCTTCAGGGTGGACTAGGCTGCGCCGCTATGGAACTGAACAAGATGGTAGCTTTACAGACGGAACAAGAAGTGAAGAAGTTCTTGGAGGGCTTTGTTGAGAATCCTAGACTGCTAAAAAGAAGTGCGGTGATGAGTAATTCGTTGATTACGGGAAGCTCGCCGTGGTTTGATGTGTACGGGAATGACTTTGGTTGGGGGAGGCCCGTGGTGGTTCGAAGCGGCTCCGGTAACAAATTTGATGGGAAGTTAACTGTGTTTGCTGGGGCTGAAGAAGGAAGTATTGATTTTGAGGTGTGCCTTTCGACTCAGGCTCTACAAGCTTTGGCGGAGGATGCAGAGTTCATGGAGAGTGTGGCTGTGTGAATTATTATTAGGTAAAAGCACTTTTATATTTAATAAATTCTTGGCTAAAGATGATCTTACAATGGAGATCTAAGAAATGCAACTGTTGTAAACCCCCTGGCGTATTCGACAGATGCTGAAGGACATTAGGCTTCTTGCTCAGAAAGTCTCTATCATTGCTTTCCGGCATGTTAAGAGAGAAGCAAATTTTCTTGCCGATGCTATTGTTAAAATTGGGCGCCTTCGCCAAGCTCAAAGTTGGAATCGATCCCTTCCTCTCTCGGCTTCTTCGGCCTTTATGCTGGATAGTTTAGGTGTTGGTTGTGATCGTGGTTTTCGTTTGTAATTTTAGTTCTCTTGTCGAATAAAACTGTTCGCATGAAAGCTGATAATAGCATTGTAATATTTAGGCCTGGGATCGGTTTGGCTCGGCTCGGTAACATGCCTATACCGATACCGATACCGAGTTTATAGTCGGCTCGGTTCGGTTCGGGACGCCGGAAACTCAGCTGCCATACCGATTAGGCCCGAATCCGATCGGTTCGGTACCAATCGGTACCAATCGGTACCACCTGCTTTCAAAGCAAAATTTCCAGAAACCTGAAAAATAAAGCATTGAAAGTTGAAACGCATGGTTGCTAACATCAGAACATGCCGACCTGATCTTGCATTAAGAATTGTATTCAAGTTGGCTGCTCCAACACATATTATAAATAATTAAAGACATGGTCTTCTGTACCAGTCTCCCAACACGCAATTGATACCAACCCCAACTCTTATCACAAATTCCCACAATTGATGCAATTGATACAAGGTGATTCAAACATCTGGACAGTTGATCTACCTTTAATTAAGGCTTTAACTCTTTAAGTAACCCACAGAAGCACAGTCGCACAGATCGACCTTCAAGCCTTCAAGCTTTAACTCTTATAACAACTAATCTTATCATTGTCAATTTCAAATCAACAGAATCCCCAATTCAAATCAACCCCAAATTCAAATCAAGCTACACAATCATGCTGCTACACAATCCCAAATTCAAATCAAGCTACACAATCATGAAAAGTTGAAAATAGAAAAATCTGAAGAAACGAGTTGAAGAATCGATTCCTCGATGGAGGGCAGAGAGGAGTGAGAGCCTTCGAATCTTCGAGGAGGGCAGAGAGGAGTGAGAGGATCGACAGCTTCCGATCTTCGATGGAGTAGAGGAGTGAGAGAAGAGCGAGAGCCTTCGAGTCTTCGATGGAGGAGACTTGGATCGAGTAGGTAGAGTAGTTGGATCGACTTGGTTCTTCGAGAGGCTGAGAGTCTTCGATGGAGGTAAGCAGAGACGAGTGAGAGTGAGAGGCTGAGAGTCTTCGATGGAGGAGAGCAGAGAGGAGTGAGATTGCGAGAGTGAGAGGTTGAGTGGCTGGGAGTCTTCGATGGAGGAGAGAGGCTCGATTTAGGGTTTGGGTGAGTTTGAGAAATGAGAACGGCAGAACTGCAGAAGTAGAACGCGGCCTATTAGAAAATCGGGTCGGGTCGGTAAAAACGGTATGTATTTGACCCATACCGAGGCCGACCCGTTTACATGCTATTCGGTTTCGGGTCGGGTCGGTATTGTGTGGAATTGAAGTTGCAGACCGACCCGATCGGTATAGGCCCGGATCGGTCGGATTCGGTTTCGGTTTTCCGGTATGCAATTCCCAGGCCTAGTAATATTGTCCATGTAATCTCCATAACTGAAGGCCGAATCCCCTTCTGGTTAAGGTATCATTCATGTTTTTTGTTTCTTCAAAAAAAAAAAAAAAAAAAGACAAGGTGGATACTCGAACAGTGATGGATGATCTATATTATAAGCCCTGGAAAATTTATCGAGCTTAATTGAGATTGTTCGATAATTATTTATTTACGATATCGGTAATTATTAAAGGTGCTCGAGAATATTTTTCAGAAATTTTTGCAAGGTGAAAATCCTTGATTTAAGAGTTAGATAATAAAGTACAAGACACGACGAGTTCGTGAGAATTTTTGAGGAATTTTTCGGATACTCGAACTAATTACTATAAGTTTTCAAAGTTTTTGGAGTTTAGAAATTAATTAAAAAGAAAGGAAATTATCTTGGAGCGTTCTGGGCCGTCCATTTTCTCCACCGATTGATCTTGGCCATTGGATTTCGTCTAAAGGGAGAAGGGCCAAATCAGATCGACCCAGAAGGATCGAGAGAATCAGGAGAGCTTCTGACCCGGAACGCTGACCCAACGACCCGCTAGGTAACCCGGCCACAGTTTCCGATTCCGGCTACCTCGACTCGGAGGACCTCAGGCATTCAAACCCTCTCCTCAGAGCTGACGTCATACTGGCAACGGATTATTCAATCGGTGACGGACGACGACGATACGAGGCCGAGAAGCTTCGACAGCTCCGGCGAATTTTCTGCAATTTCCGGCGACCGATTTAACTGCATGAGGTAGGAAAATTAATCCTCTCAACAAGCTCTACCTACCAGTATAATTTTTTTTTTCAATTCGATCAAGTTTTAATGAAGTGGTTTCTGGGTTGGTTTCGGGTTCGACGCTGTCACCGACGCCGGCGACTGTTCTGGCTCCTCCGAGTTCGATTTTCGTCCTACCTGCATGTGTAGACGCACGTTGACCTCGGCTGTGTTAAGGGTAATATAGGAGTGTTGGTTATTGGTTATTTTTACTGTTGGTTATTTTACTTAGTTTGCTTTATTATATAAAGAGAATGTATGGTTGTAAAAACGTAATCAGATTTTCAGTAAAAATGTAGTCCTCAACTTCCTCTCCGTTTCTTTTCCTTCCTCCTCTTTCCTTCTTCTTTCTTCTTCCATAGTTGAATTTCTAGCAGGCTGGGTTGTGATGGTGTCGACTCCTCAACACATCATCCGTCAAGTTCCGGAAGGATTTTCGAAAAGCTGCAGCGATCGAGTTGGAATAGAAGCTTGAGGTTTCAACCTGCAAATTATACTTACTGAAGGTAAATTCGAGGTTCTGGACAGAAATGTTTCTTGATTTACTTTTGGCTTGAGAAATTGATTGATTTGTGTTGAATGGGACGTTGTTGGTATACGATGTTTCTTGGTGAATTTGGTATTTGGCTATGAACAAGTTGATCGAGGGAATTATTGAAAAACATGAATGTATTTGCTGTGAAATCATGGTTAGTAGGATAGATGGGTTCTCATCTGTTTGTGCTTATACCGATACTGTGTGGGAAATGTTGGAATGACCTTGAAAATTTGGAAATGGTCAAGTCCTGTTGGGTGTCCACAGTAAATCAACAGGATTACTATGCGACGAAATTGTTAAGTAAATTTGAATGATTCGTTAACAGAATTTGGAATGGAAGTAAAGGCGTAAGTGTTGGGCGATACTCCAACCACGTACAAGTAGTGCCCGGTAATCAGAACTAATCGTGAAATTGGTCAAAAAGATTATTGTTAGCAATTGGTCAATCTTGGTCAACTCCTGGTCAAATCAGGAAAAGTTGGTTTGACGATTAAGATTTCAATTATTTATTCGATAAACTATTACCAATCGATATATCGGAAACTAGGATTTCAGTTACACAAAGAATAGAAGTATCGGAATCGCTCGGACAACATAAAAGTTAAAGCATCAGAATTGAGGTAGGGGACTTGGGACTCACTCAGTTAGTTGTTGTCTGTTTTAAATTAAATGTTAATGCATATTCGAGTTGCATGGTTTGATTTATTAAATGTATCATATGATAACCATTCTTTGAGATTATTGATGTCCTGAGAGTGAGAGGAACATAGCGATTTCCTGGGCTTCAATCTCCTAAACCTCCGGAGGGGCCTTATGAAGGGAATAGTGTTTTACATCTCTTGAGAAGTGGCACTACTTCTAGGTGATATGGCGTAAGTGGGCACTCTTGCTACGCTTACCTGATTATTATTTATTTGAGGTAAGGCCGTGTAGTTGGTCCATGTGACCTGCCATCAAGTATTATATATTCATTTGAGTTCTGTGCATTGGATTTTGAGTTTGAAAAATATTTTAAGTTTGTTGTTCTATAAATGAAATAGTTTAAGTACCTTTTCATACTGGGTACCCAAATTTCTATTGTATGTGTCGGTTTTCAAACCTAGTCGGGTGAAGTCCCTATTGAGCAGCGAGAACGAAAACTCACCCCTACAACAGTGTGGATGCAGATTATGCACTGGTAACGGGATTGGAGCGGACGGAGCTGGGTGTGTTTATTTAGATAATGTATCTTTACGGAAATCAGGTTTCGAGTTTCAAATCTTATCCTTCTGATAATTGTATTCCGGAACTTGCTGAAATTCGTTTGTTGTATCCTAAGTCCACTATTTCTCGATTGTTTACAACGTTAAGTCTTGGACGAACATTTGAATTTAAAGTTTTAGAAAGGTTTTCACCTCAAAAGAATTTAAAAGTTTCCGTTGTGTTTTTTTTTTTTTTGAAAAATTTATTTTAAACAAATTTACCTAGTGAATTTATAGAATGTAAATCGTATTTTCGGTTTATGTTTTAGAGACTCGCGGCACTGTAACGTACTCAGGCTGGTGAGGTGCAGTTTGAGGCGTTATATATATTAGTTATAAACTTATAACTACATAATCAAGGAGCCCATGCGAGTACGTAAATAGTGCATGTTTTGGCTTGTATTCTTGTACCTAAACTAATTGATTATTGTTGTAAATTTGTACTCAATATGGGAAAAAGAGATTTTTTATTTTTATTTTATTATTATTATTATTATTTTATATTTACACACTTTTTTGTGTTAAATATTACTAAGTACACACCATTTTATGTGTTAATTAGAACATAAAAGTGTGTGTGATTAATATATATATATATATAATTTTTTTTTTGAAAGGGGGTTGGTACGGCTGCCCTCAATCCTTAATTAATGAAATTGTAGAATATTGAGGGGGGGAAGGACGTAGAGCCTGAATTTCAAATTACAATAAGCATAAAAAGAATATCCTGAAATAATACCAAGACTCTTCACAAAAAATACAAACACTAATTAGAAAAGAGTGCACGAGTGACTACTCTATTTGTTTTAACATAGCGGTGACATACCGGAAAGATAACTCTATCATTAAAAAGTATCATTACAAATAGCACAGATTTCCTACTATGTTGCCGCACGGAAAAAAATCTGGCGACGCTCAATTTCATCCTGCTACTAGGAGGTTGTGTCCATTTGATCAAGCAAATAGCTCACCGCCTCGCTAGGCCAGACAATGCACACTAAGTGTGCATATCGGGACAAAACCCACGTCGCCCTACCAATAAGTGGTAAGGACTTATTATTGGCGTAGAGCCATGTTTAATTAAAAGTAAAAAACAATCAAACAAAAGGATCTGGAGCCAAAGCCCAGACCCAAAACTTATCAGGCCCAAGCCTCCATAGCATATTATAGAGACCAAAATGCCTCCAACCTGCCTGTGCCACCACCACCCACCTCACGCCAGTTAGCTGTATCACCCTTCCTTAGATCGGAGCCAAGACACCCAAATCAGATCGGGATCAACCGATTTGATCTCCACACAGTGAATCGCGGCTCTACCACCACGCGGTCGTCACCATCTGGCGACCTCAGAGCCTGTAACAGAACCTCGACACACCTGCCAAGCCCTTCGCACTTCTCCCTAGGGCAAGAGAACATCGGCCCCGACTTCGTGTTATCTTCCCACCACTGCCTTTTGCCGTTGAAACCTCCAGGCGCCTTGGTTTGTAATGCCCTCGCCCTGCAACCTCTACTTCATCTGGGTCACCTTCTAACGGATAACAAGTCTCTTCTGGCCCGTCCGATGACGACACCGCAAGGGCTTGCCGCCGGACAAGGAAGACTCTTACTTTGTGTTTTCTTTCTTAGCTAGGATTTTTCTCTCCACTTAGCTGCGTAAGTCATTTTTTATTGAGAGTGAAATTTTTAATTTTTTTTTTTTTGTCGAGATCGCATGGTATCCTTAAAGGCTTCCTAGATCCAGAGACTGAGTGAAATTTTTAATTTTTTTTTGTCGAGATCACATGGTATCCTTAAAGGCTTCCTCAACCCAGAGACTAATCCGTGAGCGGATGGTCATGTCAAAGCCCTTCCTCCTTCCTGGCCACCAAGAATAAACTCCAATCGCGTCGGTGAGATTTGAACCCGAGTGTGATGGTTCCACACCTGGAAGCTTTTACCAACTCGACCACTTGTAGTTGTTTGAGAGTGAATTTCTTAAAAAGTCATGTGAAAAGAGAGTGTGCATATTACTTCATTTTGTTAGCGATGTGATCTAGATCTTTAACTAGCCAGCTTTGCTTCCATTAATTGTTCGGTACGTGATTTTGTCTCTCTTAATTTCTTTTTAGTCGATCGTTTGGTTTTGATGGCCGACAATGTTGAAGTAATTTTAGTACGGTAAGACTGCATGTCTCCACTAATTAAGGAAAGAAGTCTGATGGCATTGGAGTATTTGGTCTCTGAATAAGTATAAGATGGGTACGAGCTCATCGTAACTCATAATAAGGTCTTCCAACTCTCTTTAAGAACTTTCCCATTTAAAAAAATTGAACGGTGGTTGCGTTCTTCTTCACAAATTCTTAAGAGGTCGACAAAAAATGTGATTGAGGCGAGTACCTTATGATTCGGACCCATCGAGGTTCGAAAATTAACTGCAAGGCAGCGAGACCAATTACTTTCCAGCCATCACAATGATTACACACCCGTTTGAATTCAAAGTTTCAATAATAAATCGGTGCAACTATATCCCACTACACCACCACGTTCGATACTCTGCAGACACAATTGTAAGAACGTCTTTTGATTTTTAGTTCGGTATCTGTTGTCAGCTTTCATTTATTTTTTGCCAATGTGCTATTCCCTGCCTGCTCCTCACACCTTGAAGAGTGAAGCATACCTTACCCCATCTCTGGCAGACTGCTAGGCTGATAGCTATAACATATATATAGAACGGTGCAACTGTATCCCACTACACCACCATAGTCGATACTCTGCAGCCACAATTGAATGAACGTCTTTTGATTTTTAATTCGATATCTGTTGTCATTTTTCATTTATTTTTAGTGCCAATGAGCAATTCCCTGCCTGCTCCTCACACTTTGAAGAGTGAAGCAGACCGGCCTTACCCCATCTCTGGCAATCCTTCCATTAAGGGATCTTCTTCTTTTTTGTCATTTTAAATTATTGATTATTTGACCAACTTTTTGATCATTTATCAACATCTCCACCATTCAGTTGTTAGGTCTATATGAGTAGATCACTTCTACAAATTTTCAGCCAAATTGGTGACTGTTAAGGTATCAAACTAGATAAATCAATGGACGAACCAAATCTGTCAAACCTAAACCGTTCATGTTTATAATGGTATATCACAGTTTTGAACACCTTAAGGATTATCAATTTGGCTGAAAATTTGCAGAATTGATCTACTCATATAGATTATAGACCTAACAACTAAACCAAATTGGTTAGTTGTTAGGTCTATATGAGTATATCACTTCTACAAATTTTCAGTCAAATTGGTGACTGTTAAGGTTGATAACATGACCGCCATGAATGCAAAGCTCGAAGAAGAAGATGTACTTATAGAGAGAGAAAGAGAGCTTCAGACAAAATATCTGAGAGTATTTTTCAATTAATGAAGTCGCAATTGAAAATTATTACAACCCACTAGTATTTATAGCAACTGGAATTAGAAGAAAGAAACACCTAGTTACTACAGTGAATTACAGACTGTAAGAGTACGTAAGCAACACATCACTGAGCTACCACTACATGCATTACAGCTGGACACCACCTTATTCGTTGATTGTAGACGGAAGCATGACCTTCACGTTGTTGACTTTGACCTTGTTAACAAAGGTATCAAACAGATTTTCAGCCAAATTGGTGACTGTTAAGGTATCAAACTAAATAAATCAATGGATGAACTAAATCTGTCAAACCTAAATCGTTCATGTTTATAATGGTAAATCACAGTTTTGAACGCTTTAAGGATTATCAATTTAGCTGAAAATTTACAGAATTGATATACTCATATAAATTATAGACCTAACAACTAAGTGGTGGAAATGTTGATAAGTGATCGAAAAATTAGTCAAATAATCAATTCCTTAAATTGACCAAAACAGAGATCCCTCACTTGAAAGACTATATATATATATATATATATATATATATGTCTTCCCCATACATATGCACGAGCTTGGCTGCTCACATCCAAGAAGGATTTCCCGGTACGGAAGTTTACAGACCAGTATCATTATAATACACAATTATTGATAGATTGATTCCGCATTTGATAGGCGATTCAATAATTGATGCCAGATCGAAGCCATCATCCTCATAGTCATGAAGTCCTGATCCTAATAATTGCCAGATACATATCATATATGTAGTAAATAATACAGAGCCATCAAGCAGAAATCCCAGCTCTCTATCTATAATTCTATATGTATTGTGATGTCTAATTCTTGGTCAACAATTTGAACTCATTGAGATTCTCCATATAAAATCTTCTAGCAAGTTGCAATATTATATGCAGCTTCCGATCTATAAGTATTTATTTACTTTTAGGAAATATTTATTAATAAACTTGTAAATTAAGAAAAGGAAGGCCAGAACCCTGACTTACAATCTATAAGTTGCAACAATTTAAGTCTCTGTCTTGCCACAGATACCAAACATGGGGCACATTCGCTTTATCTCTACCACTACTGTTCAACCTTCGAGCCAAATTGATCAGTCTACTGGTAGAATTGAGTTAACTCCTTGTGATCTGCAACTCATTGTTGTAGATTACATCCAAAAGGGCATTCTCTTCCACAAACCTCAATCCGATTACACAAAAGATCCCAACAAGAGCTTGATCGAGAATCTAAAAGCCTCCTTCTCGCGCTCATTGGACATCTTTTATCCCCTTGCCGGCCGTCTTGCCATAACCGAAAATGATCAAGACAGCACCACCTCTTTTTCCGTTGACTGCAACGGCGTCGGAGCTGAATTTGTCCATGCAGCCGCGGATGGTGTTACGGTGGCGGATGTCCTCGACCCTATTTTGGTTCCCGACGACATTCTTTACTCATTCTTTCCGTTGAATGGTGTTTTGAACTACCAAGGCACGTCCAACCCGTTGCTTGCAGTGCAAGTAACAGAGCTTGCTGATGGCATTTTCATTGGTCTTAGTATGAATCACTCAGTTGTTGACGGGACGTCGTTCTGGAACTTCTTCAATTATTGGTCCGAAATCTCTCGTTGTGGGAAAACATCGCAGCCAGTGCCGATTTTCAGCCGTCAATTTCTTGATGGCATCATTGATCTCCCGGTTCGCATCCCTCACTTTCGGGACCAAATCCCTGCAGGAAAGAGTAGTTCATCTTTGCCACCAGTTCTCCTTCAACAAAGAGTGTTCCTTTTTTCTAAAGAAAAAATTGCCACAATCAAAGCAAAAGCAAATTCCCAAATGGGGACCAGTAAGATCTCATCCCTTCAAGCACTCTTGGGTCATCTTTGGTTGTGCATAGCCCGAACTGAATGTCTCAGTTCCAGCACTGACCAAGAGACCAAGTACAAGGTCTTAATAGGGATGAGGCAGAGATTGAAGCCGCCATTGCCAGACCAATATCTCGGAAACGCCGTTCTATTTGGGGTAGTAAAGTCCACGGTAGGCAATCTGGTTGAGCAAGGGCTAGGGTGGGCGGCTTGGGAAATGAACAGGATGGTTGCTTCGCAGACGGAGCAAGAAGTGAAGAAGTTCTTGGAGGATTGGATGGAAAGTCCGCAACTGACAAGAGTTCGTGGCATCGCAAATAGGATATTGTTGACAGGAAGCTCGCCAAGGTTTAACGTGTATGGTAATGATTTTGGTTGGGGAAGGCCAGTGGCGGTGAGAAGTGGCGCAGGGAACAAGTATGATGGGAAGTTGACGGTGTTTCCCGGGGCTGAGGAAGGAAGTATTGAGTTTGAAGCTTGCCTTTCGTGCGAGACACTGCAAGCTCTGGCGGACGATGCAGAGTTCATGGAGAGTGTGACCAAGTGACTTTTTTATTCTCCTTCTTTGGTTCTTATTGATTGTTAGGGTATCCAAATTTGATAAACAAATTTTTGTTGATCTGAATAATATTATGTCTTTTCTTCTTTAAAAAGTAGAAAGAAATCATGGCTTGTTCTGAAAAGTTATTCATTAGTTGGTAAGCAAATTTAGCAAATAATTATTGTGGACTTGGCATTTTTTTTTTTAATGTTTTCAAGTCAGCTGGGGTTGAACATAAAAAAATATATATATATCAAATCGAGCTGCCTAATATGAAATCCCCATGTCTAAAGTTCGAGTTCTAACTCCCATCAGTTTGTGACTAGCTAGTAGGTTTGAGAGGCCTTCGATTTCGTGTGCATGTGGCGGGAGATTAATCTGGTTTTGCTGGGATACTCTCGTGAACCTCGGTCCGAATACTGATTGAGTGAGTGCGTTACTAACTCGTTAATGTAACTGAAGTGACTTGCTACTTCACTCCCGATAAAAAAAAAAAGAAGTTAATTGGGGTTTAATATTTATGTAAATAGTGTTCAGTAAACCTTGTGCATGTGACATTCAATTTTAAAAATATTTCCCTTGGCTACGTTAGTTCCTATTCCATAGCCCCGTTGCCTAGATTTGGAGGTAACTCCAATGGGATTTGTTAAGACCTAGATTATTTGTGCTTTAATCCGATGTGATATTGCATGACGATCGGTGGTGGTATCACCACTCTTTCCAAAGAAAAAAAAAAGATTAAGTAAACAGACTATTGTTTTCGACACTCCACCGGAGTCATCATAAAATGGCCTTTCAAATGCTCCGCCAAAGTCTTCAATTTAATAATAGAAGTTGCTTTGGTATATTAATTGGTGAGCACAATTTGAGACAAATGAAAAATGCTTTCTATCACCTCATATAGCCATTACGTTTCTCAAGCCTTCAACATTTAGCTCTGTTTTGTCCAGTCAATTGAGCAAAAATGACTCGGATTTGAATGTCTACGAGTACCATCCAACCGAGAATTCACAATGATGAGTTAATCATAGCTATTACATACAAAAGTGGGTTTGAATTTCAGGCCCAACATAACTTGGTTTAGTGACATAAATCACTTATATAACTGAGTTCCCGGAGTCGTTTATTAGTTGTTATAGCTAATCATTATATTGCATACTTGTATAAGCATCCATCGAGCCACCCAGATATTAATTAACTAACCCACTATGCATAATACCAGATCTAAAGTCTAGCTTCTATCTCCATGTTCATTATTCATCAAGGTGTTTGTCCAAATAGAGGGACAGAATGACTCGGATCCAGCACATCTCAACGAGCACTATCCGACCAATAAGCACTAATATTGATGAGTTGGCTCACCGAAGAATCGAGTTAACTCCATGGGATCTGCGATTCATCAACTATAGCTACAACCAGAAGGGGCTACTCTTTCACAAATCAGCAGATCAAGAAGTAAACCACAGCTTGATACAGCACCTAAAAGCCTCCCTTTCTCGCACTTTGGATATTTTCTACCCACTTGCTGGCCGCTTAGCCGTGACTGAAGTTGAAGACAAGGTAACTTGTATTTCTATCGACTGCAATGGCTCCGGAGCTCAATTTGTCCACGCAGCTAGTGATTGCGTCACCATGGACGATTTACTCAACCCTGCTTGCATTCCTGATAACTGTAGGTACAATTCTTGTACATGTCGTATTGACATTCCCATACAAAGCTTGAAGACTCTTTACTGATCTCAGGAAAACAGGTAAATGCATTTGCATAAGCACGGGATTGCAACAGGTGTTGCAATCCCCGAGTCTGCAGTCAGTTTTTTGTGGAGTCCGATTTTGGAAAGTAGGTTTTTGATTTTATGTTTTTACGTTTTTAAAAGGTCTTCTGATGGTTAAAATCATAGTATTGATGTCCTAGGGTTTTTTAGGCCGTGCCTATTCCTAATTGATTTCCCTTAAGATTTGTGGAGTTCATATAAGGGAAGTTTCTTTCCTAATTAATATGTATTAGGGTAAAATCTTTTTGTAGGGTGTTGGTTGCCGTCAGTTGAATACATATTGAGTATTATACACGGTCAAGAGGGTGAGGGGAAGGACGCAAGAATTTGTGATAGAGTCTTGCTTGTGAGTTTGGTTTTGAACTTGAGTCTTCACAAAGAGTCATGCACTTGGTCCATGAATAAGTGTCATTGATTGTGTTCTCATATGCATAAAACTCTCTTGAGATCAGTAGAGAGACGGTGAAGAAAGAAGCTTGAGATTTGAAGATTGTTCAAGTGAAGGAGTTCAAGAAGGAAGACAAACTTTGTATTAGATTTTGTGTGAATCTTATAGCCGAGCTAGTGCTATTCAAAGTTTGTAAAAGAACATATCATTTTCAATATGATGATCTTTATTTTGGGTTCTCAAGAGTTAGAGCCCCGCAGTGTTTTTAATCTCATACTTGAGGTTTTCACTGCGTAACCAAAATCTGGTGTTCTTTTTGTCATTTTGGTTTCTGCTGTCCAGTAAGGATTGATCAGTGCACTGCAATCCCCATTTTCCAGAAAAACATATTCTGTCCTTGTATTTTCAATAACATCATCCACAATCTTGTTCCCGTGAATTCGGTATGAAGGGATTTCAAAACCATTGCTTGCGGCACAAGTCACTGATCTCGTCGATGGCATCTTCATCAGTTGCAGCTCAAACCATGCGGTTATAGATGGTACCTCTTTCTGGCATTTCTTTAATACTTGGTCTGAAATCTCTCGTATTGGTTCGGATCAAATCTCTCGAGTACCACTTCCTGTTTGTGGTAGGGAGTTTTGTGATGGCATAACTGATCTCCCAATTCGTCTACCCTTTTCTTACAGTGAAATAATCAAGGGTAAGAAAATAATTGAACCATCTACAGATCATTTTTTACAAACGGTAGCATTTCATTTTCCCAAAGAAAAAATAGCCGAGCTCAAAGCAAAGGCCAATGCCGAGATGGGCACCAATAATGTCATCTCGTCGCTTCAAGCACTAATGGCTCATCTTTGGCGAGCCATAACACGTAGCAACCATGACCTCAACCCTGATGAAGAGACTACATATATGGTTGTTGTAGGATTGAGGCAAAGATTGAAGCCACCATTGCCAAAGGAATATCTCGGAAATGCCCACTTAGGGGTTATGTTTAAGTCTACTTACAAACTCAAGTGTATCATAGCCGGATATATGTTTCTCATGAAGTTCCCTACACCTAATGGGACAGGCTGCGTGAAGGGAAGTCAACAACTGGCACGAGAGTGCTATTCAACAACTGTGACTCAGTCAACGGGCCGCCATGAGATCCTAACAATAGGAAACCATGCACCGTCGACAAATATTTTTGAAAATCCTAGGGATGACGAGGAGAAATATGTAAAGAAAGAGCCTATCAACTAGGAATCATCCTTGAAGGTTATCAGCATCTCCGACGAGCACCCTGAGCGGACAGTCCGTATCGGTGCTCAGCTAAGCTCAGAGATAGCGGCAGAACTCACTCAATTTCTACAAGACAACGCTGCCGTAATTGCATGGTCCTACGCTGATATGCCGGGCATCTCCCCTGAGATCATCGCCCACAAGTTGAGCATCAAACCATCCTTTTATCCTGTTAAGCAGCGGCAAAGGGCCTTCGATGAAGAAAGATATCGTGCAATAGGGGAAGAGGTCGCCAAGCTCCAGGGCATTGGGTTCATCCGCCAGGTCAATTATCCTCAGTGGATTTCCAACCTGGTCATGGTTAAGAAGCCTAGCGGAAAGTGGCGGATGTGTGTAGACTTCAAGGGTCTTAACAAGGCATGCCCCAAAGATAGTTTCCCGCTACCCCGCATCGACCAATTGGTTGACGCTACAGCGGGACATGAGTTGCTCAGCATGATGGACGCCTTCTCAGGATACAATCAAATCAAGATGCACCCCGGCGACCAGGAGTGCACCACCTTCACAACCGAAAAGGGCCTATACTGTTACAATGTCATGCCTTTCAGTTTGAAGAACGCTGGAGCAACATACCAGCGGCTGATGAACGCCATGTTCGCGGAACACCTTGGCAAAATAATAGAGGTATATGTGGACGACATGTTGGTCAAAAACATCAAGGCCAACGGACACGTGGCAAACCTCCGCATCATGTTCGCCATTCTCTTGGCCTATGGTATGTGCCTCAACCCAGAAAAATGTTTCTTTGGCGTCACCGCTAGCAAATTTCTGGGCTACATCGTCAGTGAACGAGGCATAAAGGCCAACCCTAACAAGGTGCAAGCCATCCTCAACATAAAGTCCCTAGAATGGAAGGTGCACGTTCAGAGCCTACAGGGCAAGCTAACCGCCCTTTCTCGGTTCATCTCCAGACTCACTGACAGATGCCTCCTATTTTTCAAAGTTCTAAAGAGGACCCACAAGAAAGAAATTGACTGGACCCCAGACTGTGAGGCGGCGTTCCAGAGCTTGAAGGAGTACTTAGCAGCGGTCCCACTTCTTTCCATTTTTGTATAGGGTGAGATACTGTACATATACCTAGCGGTATCCCCGCGCCGTTGTACGACCGGAAGGCCAGGAAGAGCTCCCAGTATTCTACGCCGGCAGAGGCATGAACGGGGTGGAGACAAGGTATACCCCCCTGGAGCAGCTCGCTCTCGCACTTATTGTCGCCGCTAGACACCTCCGCCAATACTTCCAGGCCCACACAATTCATGTCTTAACAAATCAGCCACTGAGGCAAGTAATGCAGAACCCTGAGCACTCCGGGCGCCTCAACAAATGGGCCATCGAGCTCAGCGAGTTCGACATTGACTACAAGCCAAAGACCGCCATGAAAGGCCAGGCGATGGCAGATTTCATCGCTGAGCTCACCGAGAGTCAGGATGAACCCAACCTGAGGGCGGAAGCCAACATAAAAATGGTAACCGCTGAAGATCCAGCCCCCCAGCAGCAGTCAGGCTGGAACCTCCATGTAGACAGCTCCGCCTGCGCCAAGGCCTGTGGCGCCGGCGTCATCTTGACAGGACCAGGGGGACTAAACGTGGAATACGCGTTAAAATTCAATTTCAAAGCCTCAAACAACATGGCGGAGTATGAAGCGCTCATCGCAGGCCTACTCCTCGCCATCGACTCAGGGGCTGACAGCGTCAACATATTCAGCGACTCCCAGCTAGTCGTTAACCAGGTCAACGACAATTTCCAGGCCAAGGACCAACAGTTAGCGGCATACTTGGGGTACGTCAAGACGCTTCTAAAAAAATTCAAATTTCACACCATCACACAGATCCCCAGGAAAAAGAACGCCAAGGCTGATTCACTGGTAAGACTAGCAACCGCTCAACCACACCAAAGTCCAGCAGACACAAGGGTGGAATGCCTTGACAAGCCAAGCATCACAAAAACCCTAGCGGAAATTTTCAACATTGAGGTCAATCCCAGCTGGATGGATGAAATCATCGAGTACAAGCTCAATGGAACGCTGCCGGCAGACAAGGTCGAAACGAGACAACTTAAGCGGAGAGCAACCCGTTATAACATCCAGAATGGCAAGCTTTACCGCTAGGGGCTCACTCACCCCAACCTCCAGTGTCTGACCCCAGAGGAGGGAAAAGTTGTTCTTGCCATGATACACGCCGGAGAATGTGGGAACAACTCGGGCGCCAGATCTCTGGCCAATCGCACAATGTGACAAGGCTACTTCTGGCCCACGCTTGGCAACGATGCCAAAAGGGTGTCAAGGTCTTGCCACAAATGTCAACAATACGCTGACCTCCCCCATGCCCCGGCGGAACCCCTGTTAATCATCATTGGCCCATGGATCCACTCCATATGGGGATTGGATTTGCTTGGAAAATTTCCAACCGCCAAGGGCCAGTTCAAATACATCATTGTTGCCATAGACTACAACAGCAAATGGATAGAGGCAGAACCGCTGACGGCAATAACTACCGCCAAGGTAACTCACTTCCTCTGGAAGAACATCTATTGCCGCTACGGTGTCCCCCACACAATCATCACAGACAACGGCACACATTTCAACAACAAGGAACTCATATCTTTCACCGCTAACCTGGGCACCGAGATGAGTTTTGCATATGTCGCTCACCCCCAAACCAACGGCCAATTCGAAGCAGCAAACAAGATAATCAAGAAGCTGCTAAAAAAGAAACTCGACGACTCCAAGGGTTTATGGGCGGAGAAGCTCCCGGAAGTTCTGTGGGCCATCAGGACTACCCCAATTTCCTCCACCGGTGAAACACCATTTTGTATGATGTTCCAAACTGAGGTCGTCTTACCCATTGAGGTCACCCAACATACCGCTTGGGTCGAGGGCTACTGCTCTGAGACCAACGGCGTGGGCGTCAACCTCGACAAGGACCTCCTCGAGGAGAAACGCCACAAGGCCCATTTGCACAACTTGAAAAACAAGCAACGGGTATCGCGTTTCTACAACGCCAGAGTCAAAGCCCAGAACCTCCAACTGGGGGACTGGGTAATGAAGGAAGTTATTCCACCGCCAACGGTACTCCGCCCAACTTGGGAAGGACCATACAAAATAGTGGAAGTCGTTAGCCCCGGCACCTTCTACTTAATGGACAAGGATGGCGTTACAACGACCCACCCTTGAAATACCGAACACCTTCGGTATTATTACAAATAGTCATGTCGCTACCTAAGAGCATCTTGACTTAGCTAAATTTTTGTTCAATATTTAGCTAAGGGAAGCTACGCAACGGGTACAACCCCCTTTTCTAAACTTTGATCTCTCAGCTATCAATGAAACGAGGAATTATTCAAACCATTGTCACCAAGTCCAGCACAAAAGTTAACTAGTAACGCCAACAACATTCGGTGGACCACGTCCGCCACATCGTGTACTTGGAACAATTTTAATTCCTTTAATGTTTTATTGATTAACAAAAAGCCTAAGTCAAAACTCTAGCGGTATTTTAACATTCAAAAAAAAAAAAACACAATCCCACACTTGGCAAAAAGTTCAGAAGCAAATAACAGTACTTTATATATCTAGGGTCGGGACTACCCGCCCAAAAATATTGTCAAGTTACAAAAGCAAGAAGCCTTAGCGGCATTACAAAAAAAAAAAACAACAGGAGCAGGAGTAAGTAAGCTTCAGGGATTGTTGGGAGCGGTGGCAACTTTTTCATTGTTCACCGGCGGCTGTTGGGCGCCCATGCGGCTCGTCTGGTCAGACCCATGAGCGGTAGGACTCGGCGTCACAATGGTGCCATCCGGCCGAGTGTGCGCTGCCATTAAGTTGGCACGGGAGACTTCAGAATGGGTAGGCAGGGGAGTCCGCTGACCATCATTCGCCGGACCATGGTCACTCTCGCCGCTGCCAGAGCATACACCCTCAGTCTGATCAGCGACAGGCCCACTCGCCAACACGGGCGGCTGACTCGACGTACTGGCAGACTGAGACGCTTTGACCCAGTCAATGGTGCCTTTCTTGTTCAACAACTCTAGGTTAGCAGCGGTAATAGCTTTTGCTGCCTCCATCAGGGCTTCCTTGTACGCCGGAGACTGTGTAACGCCCCGATTTGCACCTCATCAAATCGAGTACGTTACAGTGCCGCGTGCCCTTAGAACCTAAGCTAAGATACTGTTAATGCTCAAAGTCCGGCAGTAGCCGAACCTTCGTTTAACGCGGGTCCGGTGGGTGGACCGCTATTCTGAGGACTTGGTGACCTTCGCTAGCTGTCAAATGAAAGACAGGGTGTTAGAGGGAGACCGCGTTGGGCGGTCTTCACTTCTCTGATGCCTAAGTCAGTCGATGCATCTAGACAGCATAACAATAAATGAGTAGTAAATGCGTAATTAATGAGGAGAGAGGAGAGAACCTTTTATAGATGAGGAGAAGGCTGATCTTCTCCTTGTTTTCGATGTGGGACTGATGTGCTTCAATTCCCAACGTCAGGAGCTTCTGATGCTATCTTGGCACCGCGCATGGCAGCGCATCGACCGTGATCTGGGGGCAATCCAAGGCTCAGGTGGTAGCCCGCCTGGCTGTGTATCCGTAGGTCACTCATTTGGTGGGAGTCGGTACCTCTGGCGATACCATGAGCGTGGCTCATTATAGCTAATTATGCTTGCAAATGCACATGTAGGTACAAGTCCCCCAAGTCCCCAGTCAAGGAGGGCAATCTTGGTTGGGGAGTTGCTCAGCGGTTTGAAGCGTTACTTCCGCTAGACTTGCAACAGCATAATTAGCGTCAGTGCGTTGTTAACCATGGATTTACTGAACGAACGCTTTATACCCTTTCGGGTGGGCCCCTGCTAGGCCCCCCAGGGAGTCCCCCACTCCCCGGCTAAGATGGACCTTCGGATGGTCGGTAAATTGTTTGTTGAGGGGGAGCTGCACGGAGCAGAGGGTGTTGGGTAGCGAGCCCAATATTTAGCACCCAAGTGACGAGGGTCAACGTGGCTGGTCAGGGCCGTCATAGACTGTTGACAAGTCCCCGTGTCCCGTAAGGACGGTCTGACCGTAACACCGCGTGGCGGTCTTTGTCAGAGTGAGGCGTAGCCTCGAGATCCGCCGCTGGCGGAAATCCCCCCGCTAGTTGTAGCAGGAAGCAGTGTCGCGGAGACGTGCCTGGCGGTATTTTATTGAGCGGTGTTGTGCTCAGCAAAGTACGGATTCTGCGAGATGGAAAGGGAGTTCCGCTAGCGGTGCGTCGTGTAGCGGAAGATGTCCCGCTTGCCGGGTGACAAGGGAGAAGTTCTGCTGGCAAAGTTTCGCTTAGCGGAGACTTCGTCACTTGGAAGGTGACAAGTGAGAAGATCCGCTAGCGGAGTTTCGCTTAGCGGAGACTTCGTCACTTGGAAGGTGACAAGGGAGAAGATCCGCTAGCGGAGTTTCGCTTAGCGGAGACTTCATCACTTGGAAGGTGACAAGGGAGAAGTTCCGCTAGCGGAGTTTCGCTTAGCGGAAGACTTCGTCACTTGGAAGGTGACAAGGGAGAAGATCCGCTAGCGGAGTTTCGCTTAGCGGAGACTTCGTCACTTGGAAGGTGACAAGGGAGAAGTTCCGCTAGCGGAGTTTCGCTTAGCGGAAACTTCGACGCTTTGGTGATCTTCCCCTTTACCAGTTACTTCCATTAGACGCTTCGTCTGATGTTGTTCGACACGTGGCCAGCACCTAATAGGTTAGCGTGCTGAAGCGCGTCTCTTTAGCATGCCCGTCTTCTCGTCATTAATGTGAGTAATTATGGATTTTGTAACCAAGGCGACGCCTCGGTTAATCCGGAGAGTAAGTGCAGACGTGGGACACGTGTACGGTTGGTACGTGATGTAGTTTTTTGGCGGACGACTTAGAATTCTCTGATGTTGACATAAAAGGGGGGAACTTAGCGAGATTTGACACTTTGCTAAAGCTTCAAACTCTATTCGTCGTCTTCAAGCTCTGTTCGTCTGAGAGTCGAGAAGGAGGCTGCTGTGACTTCGTGGAGTTATCATACCTGGAAAGACGAAGATTTTCTGCATCGAAGACAAGTGTTCACGGTCACACCAGAGTTTTCACCTTTGAGGTTGGTATCCTGAATCCCCTTGCTGATTTATTGGATTTTTTGCACTAGCCAGTTTCTGGGTTTTGTGTTTTTTTGGTGTGATCTGCCCTTCCCCGATGTATTCTGAGGGTGTAGATTGAGTCTTGGGGATGGGTTGTGTTGTTTGATAGAGAATTGGGGTTTAGGAATTTTCTAGATGGTCAAATCTGGGTTGAGTGTGTGCTTGTTCTTGTTTTGGCATTTTCTAGGTAACTGTTTTTGATGTTCTTGGGTATAACTGAAATAGGGATAGGTTAGATCTTGTGTGAACTGACTGATTTGGGTTTTAGGGTTTGGGATGGCTAACGTCGTAGAGATTTCGAGCAGTGAGGATTCCGGGTCTGACGTGTCGTTCAGCGTGGCAGATAGAACTTTTATTGACTCGTTGTGTCCGTCTGCCCGTACAAGAACCTCCTTGCCAGAACCGCTAGAGGTTGAGCCGCTACAAAACATACCCTGAGAAGTAGCTATGGGTCGTGCTTCGCGTCCAAAGAGTTTTAGGACAGGGGAGGCTGCAGCTGCCCAAAATAGGTGTGATGAGCGGCTAGCAAGTAATAGCGCTGCCAGTGGCTCCACTGACGGGGGAGAGGTGGCAGGGGAGGATACCGAGTCAGCTTGGGTCCTTCCCGACGGCACCCTTGTTGACGAGGAGGGAGGACGGATGACTGTTGCCGCCGTCAACCGGTTGAAGCGGATGTTTCGGTTGCCAGGCGTGGTTAAGTTGCGTCCGCCGACGATGGACGAGAAGGCCTCGATTCTTCCAGCGGGGTTTGCCGCCGTGCACGAGGCGATCTTCCGCCAAGGAGTGACATTCTCGCTACTGCCAAATCTCCAAATCCTGGTGTGTGAGTTTGGCCTTGCCTTTGGGCAGATCTGCCCCAACATGTGGCGGTTGATGATGGCGCTGAACTCGTTATGGCGCTTGTCTGGCTGCGAGGGACCAACTGTGGCGGAGGTGCTACACTTCTACGAGCTGGTGTATGTGAAGCGCCAAGGTTATAGAGGGCAGGTGAACTTGAGTCGCTGCCAGGGGGCGCCCAAGCTGATCGAGAACCTGAAGGACTCCATGTCTTACTGGCGGGGTACCTTTTGTGTTGCCACGGCGGGGTGGGAATACCAAGCGGGGTCCAACGAGGGGGAGCCGACGTTTAGGATTAAGTCGGAGTTTCAGCCTATCCGAGGTTGTTTGTCGTTCTCCGCAGGCCAAAGTTGGCGGTTTACTTTTTTGTGATAGTTCTTGTACTCTGTACTAACGATCACCTCTCTTTTTTGTAGCGGGCCTGCGCTATAATCTGACTCGTGAAGATGAGTGTCGTGTGGCACGTATCAGAGGTTGCTGGCGGAATCGCAACCTGTTGGACCTTCGTCTCCTCACTGGTTGGGAGTTGTTGGTAGATCAACAATTGACGCGTGCCATTGGTAAGCAATCTCCGCCATACTGTGCCTTTGTTCAGTTTGTCTCAGTCTAAGTCGCTTCCCCTTTTTTGTAGAATCTCCGCCGAGTAACAAAGCGAGTCGCGACGCTTTTGCCAAAGCCATGGATCGTGCTGAAATCGACAACTTCTTGAAGAGTATGTATGCCTCCGGGCTGGCGGCTCAGCAGACAGTCGTTAATCCGGACACACTGGCGCTAAGCCAGTCCGAAGTCCCCGTGGTGCTACCTATGCCGCACCACTCTCACCTTGGCGGCGACGGTTCGCTTATCGTTCAGGCGGGGACTGGCATGGGTGGTGAGGTTGTCGGCGGAAACAAGGGTCCTGCTGCGACCGCGCCACAGAAAGAAAGAGTGCCCTCTGTTCGGCGGGGGGGACAGAAGGAGAAAGTGGTGCAGCCGGTGGGGACTGTCACCATTGTGGGGTTGGAACCTCCGCCGAAGGGCTCAAGGCCTACTCCTGCTGAAAACACAAGGGTGCTTCAGCGAAAGCGCCGCCAAAATGACTCCGCTGACGAGAAAGAAGGGGACGATGTGGAGACCATCGGGGCCCGCCAGCAGAAGAGGGCTCGACAGGTTCCGCCCAAGGCGCCAATGGTTGCTGAGAGGGAGGTGCCAGCGAGTGATCTGGACTCGTTCGCCGCATACCCAGAGTTCATGACCGACGATGAGCGGGAATTTCTTTACCACCTCTGCGAGGGCTCGGGTTCGGCGGCCTAGCAGGGATTGCACGCCCAACCGTCATTGACCAGTCGCCATTCAGTTCGGCCTTCGGTCATCTGTTGGTTGGACTGCAAGAGGTGTTCCTGGCGGAGTTGAAACAGCCCCGGGTCGAGCGGCAGCTCAGGGAGGAGATCCAGGGTCTCCAGAGAGAGCTGGGGGAGGCCAAGGACAGGCTGGCGGACGCGAAGCGGCGCCTAACCAAGGCGGATTGTGATGCCGCGGATGCTCGCGGCAAGCTGGCAGTCGCCGTCGAGCGGGACTTGGAGCGGAATAACCATGTCTGCAAGCTGGAGCAAGACATATCCCTGCTGCAGGATCGGGTGGCTGCCAAGGATAAGAAGATTGAGATCCTGCAGCGGGAGTCTGCCGCCAGACTAGCGGAGGTGAAGAGGCTGGAGGGTGAAGTCGCCCGCTTGGGAGCTGAAGGGAGCCGTGCTGCGGTCACCGCTGTGGAGGCATTCAAGCAGTCGGCGGACTATAAGAAGGCGCGGACCGAGGCGGCGAAGGCTGGTGTCGTCGCCAATGTGGAAATGTTGAAGCAGAAATGCGCCATCGACTGGGTGAAGGCGTCCCAGCCCACCGTGCCGCCAGCTCAGAATGCCCCGCCGGCGAAGGGTGTGGTCCCTACCCAAGCTGAAGGCGCCCGCTGGGTAGCGGAGAAAGCGGCGCACGTCCGGCGGATGACTCCAAGTGGACTCCTCCTCTTACCCAGTCGGAGGTGTCCCATGCTGGTTTCTTGGCGGCCCATACCCGGGCGGATGGTACAATTGAGACTCCCAGTCCCACCGCTCGAGGGTCTGACCAAACAAGCCGCCTACATCCGCCGCCACATGCCGAAGGTGAAGACGCTGATGGCTGTCGTGCCAATCCTTGAAATTGATGTTGAGCTCCTTTTTTTCTTCTTTTTTTTTGTAGCCGCTGAGGCGTAATTTTTGATGTAATGAATACTTTTGGGTGGGGAGTCCCAGCCCTACGCATATGAAGTGAAATTTCAAAATTTTGTTGTGTTTGTCATGATATGCCTGTACCGCTAGAGCTTTGACTTAGAGTTTTCTTTTGTCAATCAATGAAACATTAAAGGAATTAAGATTGGTCCAAGTGCACAATGTAGCGGACGTGGTCCGCTGACTATTGCTGGCGTTGCCAGTTGCCCTCAGTGCTAGACTTGGTAACAATGGTTTGAATAATTCCTCGTTTCATTGATAGATGACTGATCAGCGTTTACAAAAGCGGGGTAGTACCCGTTGGGTAGCTTCCCTTAGCTAAATATTGAACAAAAATTTAGCTAAGTCAAGATGCTCTTGGGTAGCGGCATGACTATTTGTAGTAATACCGAAGGTGTTCGGTATTCCAAGGGTGGGTCGTTGTGACGCCAACCTTGTCCATTAAGTAGAAGGTGCCGGGGCTAACGACTTCCACAATTTTGTATGGACCTTCCCAAGTTAGGCGGAGTTTTGTTGGCGGTGGAATGACTTCCATCATTACCCAGTCCCCCAATTGGAGGTTCCGGGCTTTGACCCTGGCATTGTAGAAACGCGATATTCGCTGCTTGTTTTGCAGATTGTGCAAATGGGCCTTGTGTCGTCTTTCCTCTAGGAGGTCCTTGTCAAGGTTGACGCCGTCGCTGTTGGTCTCTGGGCAGTAGCCTTCGACCCTAGCGGTAGGTTGAGTTACCTCGATAGGTAGGACAGCCTCAGTTCCGAACATCATACAAAAAGGTGTTTCGCCAGTGGCGGAAGTTGGGGTCGTTCTGATGGCCCATAGAACTTCCGGAAGCTTCTCCGCCCATATACCCTTGGCGTTGTCGATTTTCTTTTTTAGCAGCCTCTTGATTATCTTGTTTGCTGTTTCGACCTGGCCATTGGTTTGGGGGTGAGCGACAGATGCAAAACTCATTTTGGTGCCAAGGTTGGTGGTGAAAGATATGATTTCCTTGTTATTGAACTGTGTGCCGTTGTCTGTAATGATTATATGTGGGACACCATAGCGGCAGTAGATGTTCTTCTAGAGGAAGTGAATTACCTTGGCGGTAGTTATTGCCGTCAGTGGCTCTGCCTCTATCCACTTGCTGTTGTAGTCGATAGCAACAATGATGTACTTGAACTGGCCTTTGGCGGTTTGGAATTTTCCCATCAAGTCCAGGCCCCACGTTGAGTGAACCCATGGACCGATGATGATCGACAATGGTTCCGCCGGTGCATGTGGGAGATCAGCATATTGTTGGCATTTGTGGCAAGATCTCGATATCCGCCTGGCGTCATCACCGAGTGTAGGCCAAAAGTAGCCTTGTCGCATTGTGCGATTGGCCAAGGATATGGCGCCCGAGTGGTTTCCACATTCTCCGCCGTGTATCATTGCCAGCACGACCTTTCCCTCTTCTGGGGTTAAACAACGGAGGTTGGGGTGGGTGAATCCCTGGCGGTAAAGTTTGTCATTCTGGATGTTGTAGCGGGTTGCTCTCCGCTTGAGCTGTCGCGCTTTGACTTTGTCCTCTGGCAATGTCCCGTTGCGCTTGTACTCGATAATCTCGTCCATCCAGCTGGGATTGACCTCATTGTTGAAGATCTCCGCCAGGGTTTTTGTAATACTTGGCCTGTCAAGACACTCCACTCTTGTGTCCGCTAGACTTTGATGTGGCTGAGCGGTTGCCAGTCTCGCCAGTGAATCAGCCTTGGCGTTCTTTTCCCTGGGGATCTGTGTGATGGTGTGAAATTTGAATTTTTTGAGCAGTGTCTTGACGTACCCCAAGTATCCGCTAACTGTTGGTCCTTGGCCTGGAAGCAGTCGTTGACCTGGTTAACGACTAATTGAGAGTCGCTGAAGATGTTGACGCTGTCAGCCCCCGAGTCGATGGCGAGGAGTAGGCCGGCGATGAGTGCTTCATATTCCGCCATGTTGTTTGAAGCTTTGAAGTTGAATTTCAACGCGTATTCCGCGTTCAGCTCCCCCGGTCCTGTTAAGATGACTCCGGCGCCGCTGGCCTTGGCGCTAGCGGAGCCGTCCACATGCAGGTTCCAGTCTGACTGCTGGGGAGCCGGCTCTTCAGCGGTCACCATTTCTGTTCCAGGTTCTGTCTCCCTGCTGGGTTCGAGTTGACACTCGGTGAGTTCAGTAATGAAGTCTGCCACTGCCTGGCCCTTCATGGCGGTTCTTGGTTTGTAATCAATGTCGAACTCACTGAGCTCAATGGCCCACTTGCTGAGGCGCCCTGAATGTTCAGGGTTCTGCATTACCTGTCTCAGCGGTTGATTGGTTAATACATGGATTGTGTGGGCCTGAAAGTACTGGCGGAGGCGTCTGGCGGCAACGATGAGTGCGAGAGCGAGTTGCTCTAAGGAGGATATCTTGTTTCTGCTCCGTTCATGCCTCCGCAGGCGTAGAACATTGGGAGTTCCTCCGGGCCTTCACGCCGGATAATGGCGCAGCTTACCGCTGACACTAATACCGCTAGGTATATGTACAGTGTTTCTCCTTGCACAGGAATGAAAAGGAGTGGGACTGCCGCCAAGTATTCTTTCAAGCCCTGGAACGCCACCTGACACTCTGGGTTCCAGTTGATGACTTTCTTGTGAGTCGTTTTGAGGACTTTGAAAAATGGGGCACACTTATCAGTGAGTCTGGAGATGAATCGAGAAAGGGCGGTTAACTTGCCCTGGAGGCTCTGGACGTGTATCTTCCACTCAGGGTCCTTCATGTCGAGGATGGCTTGTACCTTGTCCGGGTTAGCCTCGATGCCTCGTTCGCTGACGATATAACCCAGAAACTTGCTGGCGGTGACGCCAAAGAAACATTTTTCTGGGTTGAGGCGCATACCATAAGCCAAGAGGATGGTTACTATGATTCTGAGGTTTGCCACATGCCCGCTGGCCTTTATACTCTTGACCAACATGTCGTCCACGTAGACCTCGATTATCTTGCCCAGATGTTCCGCGAACATGGCTTTCATCAGTCGTTGATAAGTTGCGCCAGCGTTCTTCAGACCGAAAGGCATAACATTGTAGCAGTATAGGCCCTTGTCGGTGGTGAAGGTGGTGCACTCCTGGTCGCCGGGATGCATCTTGATCTGGTTATAGCCGGAGAAAGCATCCATCATGCTGAGGAGCTCATGTCCGGCGGTTGCATCAACCAGTTAATCTATGCGGGGTAGTGGGAAACTATCCTTTGGGCATGCCTTGTTGAGATTTTTGAAGTCGACACACATCCGCCACTTGCCGCTGGGCTTTTTTACCATAACCAGGTTGGAAATCCACTGGGGATAGATGACTTGGCGGATGAATCCAATGCCCTGGAGCTTGGCAACCTCTTCTCCTATTGCCCGGTACTTTTCTTCGTCAAAGGCTCTCCTCTTTTGCTTGATAGGATAGAAGGATGGTTTGATGCTCAACTTGTGTGTTATGATTTCAGGGGAGATACCCGGCATGTCTGCGTATGACCATGCAAAGACGGCAGCGTTGTCACGTAGGAACTGAGTGAGTTCTGCCGCCACCTCTGGGTCTAATTGAGCACCTATGCGGACCGTCCGCTCAGGGTGCTCGTCAGAGATGCTGACAACCTTCAACGACGTTTCCAGATTGACTGGCTCCTTCTTTACATATTTCTTCTCGTCATCCCTGGGATCCTCGAAGATATTTGTGGCGGTGCATGGTTTCCCACCGTTAGGATTTCATGGCGGCGGGTTGACCGTGCTATAGTCGTTGAATAACATTCTCGTGCCAACTGCTGACTTCCCTTGACACAGCCCGTGCCTTTGGGCGTGGGGAACTTCATGAGAAGCATGTATCCGGCGATGATGCATTTGAGCTTGTTGAGTTCCGGCCGGCCAATGATGGCGTTATACGAGATGAAACAATCGACAATTATGAATTCTGTATGCACCTCCGCCATACATGGACTAGCGCCGATAGCTAGCCGCATGTAGTCAGAACCGAGCGGTTGCGTGATGTCACCGGAGAAGCTAAGCAGTGGCTCATGATCTTGGAGTAGTTTTCTGTTCCGCTTGAGGTTGTTGTAACAACCGCTGAATATGACGTTGACAGCGGACCCGCTATCCACCAGGATTCTCCCCACTGACCATTTGTCGAGAATGGCGTCGACCAAGAATGGGTCTTCATGGGGTAGATGCACTCCGCGTTCCTCCTCCTCTGAGAAGGTAATGGGCTCCCAACCAGACTTTGGGAGTTTGGCGGATCTCTCGTAGCGGATGTTGCAGACTTCTTTTGGGTGATTAGCGCGTGCATAGCGCTTTCTTGCCCTATGAGACATGTTGGTGATTGGAGCACCGCCGTCGATGGTGTTGATGCGGCCCAAGGGCTCAATGTTGGCGACCACAGGTGGCGGTTGGCGTACCTTGAATTGCTCCATCTTGTCGTCACGGTACAAGGTCTTAATGGCCGTTTTGAGAGCATTGCAGCTGTTGGTGACCGCTGTCCTCGTGGTATTTACACCACCTGCCAGTGTTTCTTGGTTTTCCCGTTTTTGGGTATCTTCCTGGGGGTGGCGGTGGGATCTGGTCCTTGCACTGATTGTATATTTTCTCATACGAGGTTGTGAGGACTGTAAACACTGCATACCGCTGAGAGGACTCCGTTTGTTGGTTGCAGTTATCCCCATGGGATGGGCGGTTGCCCTTGTTGTAGTGTTGGTCCTTCTGCCGCTTGTTCTGGTAGTGTCCCTGTTGCCACTCCCTCTTCTTGTCAGTTGGCGGCGCAGCAGGGGTCTTGCTAGCGGTTTCCTGATGACTGGAGGAGGGTTGTGTTGACTTTGTTGGTGTTGCTGGTGGCGGCGGGGTTTCTCCATATGTGATGAATTCTGCTTGGGCATGAATGACCGCTTCACTCATGACGTGGTCGTACACCGCATTTGGATGATTGTAGTTGAGGTGATAGAGGAATGGCCCCTTGAGGAGTCCCTGCTTGAAATCCGCCGATGCCATTGCTTTATCTAGATCGCGGCACTGAGATGCTGCCGCCCGCCATCTTGTGACAAATGCTTTCATTGATTCGTCTTCCCCTTGCTTGACGCTGAACAACTGACTTGTGTTGTGATGTCCGGCGGACAATAAGATGAACCGAGAGAGGAAGGCTTGTGATAGCGCGTGGAATGAGTCAATGGATCCCGGCGGACATTCGAAGAACCAGTTCATTGCCTCACCGTCCAACGTTTCGCTGAACAAGTAGCACAGGTTGGCGTCGTCAAATCCCTTGTTGTTGGTGACCTTCTTGAAGGTGTCCATATGGACGAAGGGGTCAGACATGCCGCTGTAATATGACATCTTTGGGGTTTTTGCGTACGCTGGTCTGATAGCCTGCAGAATCACAGCGGTGAATGGTCTGGACGCGAAAAGCGGATTTGGAGTTGGCGCTGGGGCGCCCGACTCCGCCCGGATTAATCTCTGCTCCAATTGTTGCATCCTTTCCAGTATTTGGCCTATTGCGTTGCCAGCGGGACCTGCTTGGATACTCCGCTGAGCCTGCCTTCGCCTTGGGCCAGGCAGGATTGCTCTCAGTCCTTGCCCTAGCTTCCGAGCAGTTGGTGTGCGGTAGTGATTCCGCCTCCTGCTCCAACATTAGTTGAGGGACGGGCGGTGGTCCCATCCCCAATAGTTCAGGTGGGTTCAGCGGTACCTGCATCTATATGATTGGTCCCGGTACCAACGTGCCAGTGTTGGGTCGGCTACGCCTGGTGCTTCGTGATTGCTCGCTCTACGCTGGGTTGGCGTTTGTCTCCAGCGTCTTTTTTAGTTCATCAAAATGTGACATCAGCGTAGCCACTTGTTTTTGGGCCTCGGCCTTCTCTCTGCGCTCCTCTTCACGCTCTCTGTTTTCCTTGTGAAGATCCGCCAGTGCCAGCTCGTACAGAGCGGTGAGATCTTGGGCCGGTGGGCGGCTGCTACTTGGATTTACCTCACCGCCGGGGTTGGCCGGGGTGCTGAATAGTGCGCGGTTAATGCCTACCGTTGGGTTGGTGGGTTGGGGAGTGGCGGACTAGTCCGCCTGCTCTTCAGTGTTTCCCCCGCTAGCGTTAGTCATGGTAATTGCGGTGGGATGACCTTTTGTTCAAGGAATTCCCATAGACGGCGCCAATGTTAATGCTCAAAGTCTGGCAGTAGCCGAACCTTCGTTTAACGCAGGTCAGGTGGGCGGACCGCTACTCTGAGGACTTGGTGACCTTCGCTAGCTGTCAAATGAAAGACAGGGCGTCAGAGGGAGACCGCGTTGGGCAGTCTTCACTTCTCCGATGCCTAAGTCAGTCGATGCATGTAGACAGCATAACAATAAATGAGTAGTAAATGCGTAATTAATGAGGAGAGAGGAGAGAACCTTTTATAGATAAGGAGAAGGCTGAGCTTCTCCTTGTTTTCGATGTGGGACTGATGTGCTTCAATTCCCAGCGTCAGGAGCTTCTGATGCTATCTTGGCACGGCGCGTCGACGGTGATCTGGGGGCAATCCGAGGCTCAGGCGGTAGCCCGCCTGGCTGTGTATCCGTAGGCCACTCCTTTGGTGGGAGTTAGTACCTCTGGCGGTACCATGAGCGTGGCTCATTATAGCTAATTATGCTTGCAAATGCACATGTAGGTACAGATACTTAACTCAAGTCCTAAGAACCTGCAAGGCAACACAAGGAAGTTAAAAATGCTTTAGTAAATACATTAAGAAAACTTAAGCACGGAAGCAGTTGTTTAAGTGAGGTGAAAACTATAAAACCATTGGAAATCCTTTAAAGAAAACAAATACAAGTCATTTCAAAACAATTTTCAAATGTTCGTCCGGTTCAAGGCCAAAGTCCAAAAAATATACAAAAGAGGTATTTTACAAACAATCATAAACTCGATAAACAAGTTTTGCGAGAATAGGGGAAATAAGACCTATCACACGGATCTAACTCCGTCGATGACACAATTGAAGTACAGGGTAATTAAGCCACATTTAGCATTGTCCAACTATCCCGTCTTCGTACACAGTACCTGCACCCACAAACTATTGTAGGGGTGAGCCTTCGTCCTCGCTGCTCAATATGACTCTATTCCAGCTGGGTGTAGAGGTGACAAACGGGCCGCTAAGCACGAGCACGGCACGGGCCCGGCACGCTTAAAAGAGGCCCGGCACGGCCCAAGCCCGTTAGTGGCCCGGCACGACCCGAGCACATTAAAATAACGGGCCGGGTTGGGCCTAGGAATATTAGCCCATTGGCCCGGCCCGAGCACGACATATTTTGGCCTGTCCGTTTCAAACACAAAATTTCATTTTGTTTTTAAAAATATTAAAAAACCACAATAGACCTCCTTATTTAAAATCTCATGACAATTCCACCAATGCTATTTCTTTTATGTTGTCAAAATAGTGAAAAAAAAAACATTATATCCTTGTGTTGACATAAAGTATTTTTTCTAAATATTAAATATATGTTTATGAATAAAGACTAATCTCATAATAATACAACTATAGAGTATAGAATGAAGGAATGAATAATATGATACTAAATCTTCATTATATTAATAAAGATTAATCTCACAATAATATACTAAAAGCAATATATTTTGAGTTATTTTTTTTTTCTTTCTTTCTTTCTTGTAGTGGAATATAAAAAATTATTAGAAAACTAATCTTAAAAAGCTGTGATTGAGAAAAACATTGTCGAACTTAATTTATTTGAATTTTCTAATTAGTTAAATAAAATTATTTTTTATTTATTCAAATTAAGATTTTAAAATCGTGCTTTATAGTGGGTAGGCACGAGCACGGCCCGTTTATTGGCCCGGCCAGGCACGATATGGGCTCGGGCCATGGGCCGGACCGGGCTTAATGTTTAAGTAAATGGGCCGGCACGAGCCCGGCACGATAATAAATGGGTCGGCCCAAGCACGGCACGAAGCACGACTAGGCCCGCTTAAAATACAGGTGCCGGCAAAGTAAGTGAGAAAACAATGCATATAGATAAAGATGTTCGAAACCACAAACCGTAGTTCGTTTATAAAAGTACAGTAGGGCTCAGAAGAATGAAACAGACCTGATGACCGATCGCTATGCCTACCACAACCCTACCACGATTAATATCGTTTACACCAGCAAGGTGTAGCGAGAGTGTCCACTTACACCGTATCCCCTAGAAGCAGTGTCACACCTCAAAGGATGTCAGACACTCTTCAGTCCATACAGCCCCTCCGGAGGTTTAGGGGATCGAAACCCAAGGAAGTCGCTATGCTCCTCTCACTCTCAGGTCATCAAACAATATCTCATAGAAGAATCGAAAACACATTTTTCATGCATCAATAATTTCTATAAAGTACATGCATAAAAGTTACTAACTGAGGCGAGTTCAGAATCCCCTACCTGGAATATCGCAGCTTTGACTCCATTTGCTTTTCTAGGCCAACACCACCACCTTTCCCGTTTTGGGCAACTAGAGTCCCTAAGTCCGACAACAATAGTATTTGAGTGTTAAAATCATTTTCCGATCAATGACACTTAGTAAATCTTATCGAGTCCAATTAATTATTTCCAAATGATACTGCTTTACTCATTAATCGTAACCCATAATTTACTAAGCGCACCCAAGTCTAAATTAAAATACGACCAAAGGAATATTAGCATCCTCATACCAATTTGCGATATATTCCAACTTAAATTCCAACTATGAACTTACAACAATACAGTTTACACAATAATATTTTAATTGGGGTCAATAATCCCTCATTCCCTTATCACTTCCCCAATTAATAATAATTTCCCCTTCATTTTGGCTTTATACAGATTCCTCTCTTGGCAACTCATCGTCAAGCCAAGTGCCCCTTTGGACTTATTCTCATACCAAAGTCATCATACATCAAATCACAATTAAAAGGGAGCTGCAATACGTATATCGAAAATTCTTCAATGCACGGTGGTGGAACTGCACATACAATCTTGATAGACACGTGGTTCAATCTGAGACGTACAATACGTGGGGTCAGCACTTAAGTCATCTGGGTCATTGATTAAAATGACTTTTCTTTTGACAGTCAACGTGGACTGTGAACAAAAAACAGACAATGTTCTCTGCAGGTAAAAAATTGTAGATGGTAAAAACCAAAGAGCTAAATGGGCAATCCGACCCTGTTGCTCAGACCCTGAGAAGTGAGTACTAATGTACTCTATTGCGACCAGAATCTGGAGGGTTGGCTCATCGATTCTGGTTCTTGTGCCTCTTGGTCTTCTTTGGTTTTGGAAGTCGGAGCGATTGTCAAAGTTGGGAAGAATAGAAGGATGGATCAAACTCTCTATCTCTCTTCCTGTTCTTCTCTCTCCTCGTCTTCCTCGCTCGTGCTGAAGTGGTCGGCGGGAATCCATTGATCCGTCAAGTCGTGGACGGCGACAATGAAGGCCACCACCACGGTCACGATGGCGAGCGGATGCACAGAGCCAAGCACCACTTCTCGCTGTTGAAGCGCAAATTCTGCAAGTCGTACGCGAGCGATGAGGAGCAGGACTACAGGTTCGAGGTGTTGAAGAACAACATGAGGAAGGCAAAGAGGCACCAGCGATTGGCTCAAACGGCCCAACACGGCGTGCGGCCGGACGGGAAGCAACACAGGTCTGGGAAAGGTACCAGGAGTGATTGGATGGTTGGAGCGGGTTTTGGGCCTTTGTTTGGGCCGGGTCTAGAGCTGACCATTGGTTTAGGCTTGGATATGGGCCCAACTATTATGAAAAGAAGAACACATGAGAAGTTTTCGGTTTTTGAGCGAAAGAATGCATGAGAATTGAAAATATTTTTAGTTTATGGACATTGAATGTCAGTACGAAATTTATTTAATTAAAGTTAAATTTTATTAACCCGAATTGGTCCTTTGTTAATTAAATTCTGGAAATTAATGATTAAGAGCGTTGTTTTGCATAGCCATTTTAATAAACACTGGAAACTGTGTAGAAGTGGGTGGTCAACGGTCTAGAAGTGAGTACGTAATTTCTATAAAATAATATATATTTTGTAAATTATTTATTTAAATTTTGATACTTTTATTCGTGACAATTAGATAAATATATAAAAGATAGAGGGCGCAGGAAGGTGTAGGCATAATCTTTTTGCGCATAACCGCACATCAAAAATGCTAGTATGAATTCTTCAATTCTCATTTTCCATTTATCCTGATCAAGCTACCATACTTGACTAGAACCGAAGGAAGATCTATCACACCAAAAAAACTAGATCTCAAAGCAAGGTATGTTAATTACTTACTAGTTAGAGTAAAAATTTAGCTTTAGCGAACAAGTCTCTTCTCTTAATAATAGTATAAATAAAAACATATGATAATTGAAAATATTTGAAGTTTATTTACATTTAATTCAATGTTTTAATGATTAAAGTCATTTTCACAACTTATTTTGCATCAGTGATATAGTTTAGGCATACGAGAGTGCGGGGTTGAACAATGCATCAATAAGAGTGGCGACAAAGTGGTCATTGAAATATTTGTAATAAAAAAAAAAAAGTAATTTGTGTACATAGTGTGAACCCAAAAAATAAAAATTGGACATGGATAAATTAGACAATACCTATCTATTTATACGCTTATACTTCCCTAAAGGGAGCTGAATCATGAGAGTATAAACTTTGAAATTTTTTTACATTGGTTGATATAGCTTATGCCCACGAGAGTGTGAGAGCTGAAAAATCGAAAAAAGAAGTTGTGAATGAGCGGTTATGAGCATATTAGTTTTATGTGGTACTTAGGGTTGACCTAGTAGATCGAGACCCAAACAACGATGAAAATAGCTGAAATTTTGACCATAATCATATATTCTTATCATGATAACATCCAATGGTCGATTTTAATAAAATATATTTCCTCTACATTGTTCCTCATGGAAGGTATACTATTTGATACAACTAATCAAGTTAGACCACATTAGTAGACATACAAAGATTTTGTGCGATCCAAATAATCGAAATTGGAAATCGATAAATTTGACATTGCCCATCTGTTTGTAGCATATTAATAAGTATTTTGTAAAAAAATTAACCTGATTCGCCTTCATTTCGTCATTAAATAAAGCGGTCAACCCTTTATACGCTTCTACTTCCCTAAGGGGAGTTGAACCACGAGGAGATAAACTTTCCAAAATTTTTACATTAGCTGATATAGCTCATACCCAGGAGAGTGTGAGAGCTGACATATCAAAAAAATAAGTTGCGAATGAGCGGTTATGAGCATATTAATTTTATGTGTTATTTAGGGTTTGGGGTTGACCTGATAGATCGAGACCAAAAAACGGTGAAAATAGCTGAAATTTTGACCATAATCATATATTCTTATCATGATAACATCCAACGGTCGATTTTAATAAAATATATTTCCTCTACATTGTTTCTCATGGAATGTAAATTATTTGATACAACTAATAAACAAGTTAGACCACATTAGTAAACATATAAAGATTTTGTGTGATCCAAATAATCGAAATTGAAAATCGATAAATTTGACATTACCGATCTATTTATAACATATTAATAAGTAAAATTTATAATTAAATCGTAATTTAATTATATCAATAATTTATATCAATAAACAAACTAAAATATATTAAAATTATTTTACTGATGGACGGCTGTGACATTACCGATCTCACATTTAATTTATATCAATAAACAAACTAAAATATATTAAAATTAAAATTTTCTAATTAAATCGTAATTTGATTTAGTTCTTTTTAAAAAAAAAAATTGACATTGGAATTGGAAATCGATAAATTTGATTTGTGTGAATCGAAATTGGAAATCGATAAATTTGACATTACTCATCTATTTATAGCATATTAATAGGTATTTCGTAAAAAAATTAATCCGATTCGACGTCATTTATACATTAAATAAAGCGGTCAACCCTTTATACGCTTCTACTTCTCTAAGGGGAGCTGAACCACGAGGAGATAAACTTCCCAAAATTTTTACATTAGCTAATATAGCTCATACCCACGAGAGTGTGAGAGCTGACATATTTTTTAAAAAAATAAGTTGCAAATGAGCGGTTATGAACATATTAATTTTATGTGATATTTAGGGTTTATGGTTGATCTAGCAGATCGAGACCCAAACAACGATGAAAATAGCTGAATTTTTGATCATAATCATATATTCTTATCATGATAACATCCAACGGTCGATTTTGATAAAGTTTATTTTCTCTACATTGTTCCTCATGGAAGGTATACTATTTGATACAACTAATAAATAAGTTAGATCACATTAGTAGACATATAAAGATTTTGTGTGATTCAAATAATCGAAATTGAAAATCGATAAATTTGACATTATCCATCTATTTATAGCATATTTATAGGTTTGTAAAAAAATTAACACGATTTGCCATAATTTCGACATTAAATAAAGCGGTCAACCTTTTATACACTTCTACTTCCTACAGGAAGCTGAACTACGAGGAGATAAACTTCCTGAAATTTAGATAAAAAAGTAATTTGGATATCCTCTTCTCTCCGCTCGAACGAGCGCTAGGTTTTCAACATATCCTCTTCTTTCCGTCCGGCGGCGCGTCGTTGACGCTGTCATCGGACGGGATCTGTTGGCTTCGGTTTTGTTGCCTGTTTTAGCTCCTTCGATCTGGTTCACAAGGGATCGGAGGAGATGGTAGGGGAGATCGAGGCGGCTGGCAGGCTGTGGTTCCTCTCTTGCTGGCCGGAGGTAGGATCTGTGGGTCGGCGGCGGGGTGCGGTGTGGCGGGTTCAGAGGTGGACTGGAGAGGAGGAGATCGTGGCGGCGAATCAAGGCTCGGATCGGACTGACCCGATCTGGTTTGGATCCGATCGGAACTGTCGGTTCTGGGTCATGGCGTTTGACTTCGACATGGGGACAGGAATGGGTGGTAAGGGCGGCGCTTCTCCGGGCAGGGATGGAGCGCGGTGGACGACGATCCGACGATTGTGGCTGTCGGTGGTGGGATTGGGCCACGCTGGGCTGGCAACCTGTGATCTGATTTGGGCTTGGGCGTGGGCTTGGGCTCCAAATTGTTTTTTCTTTATTTGGTTTATGTTTTTTTGTTTTTCTTTTTCCGCAAGTACTGGCATAATGCCAGCAATAATTCCCTGTTACTTTATAGCAGGGCGATGTGGGCTTGGTCCCAGACTGCACACCCTGTGTGCCTGGTTTGCCCTAGTTAGGTGGCGAGCTCATTGCTTGGTCAAATGGTCGCAACCTCCTAGCGGTAGAATGAAACTAAGTGTCGCCGGATTTATTTTTCGGTGGCAACATAGTGGGAAAGCTGCTCTAATTAGTATATTATGGCTTCGAGTAAGCATTTACTTTCCGGTATGTCACCACCTTTGTAAAGCGAATAGAGTAGCCCAATGTGCACTCTTCGCTAATTGGTGCTTTTTAGAATACATATCCTTAGTTGAGACGCCTGTTATTATCTCGGGTGATTCTCTTAATGCTGTTTATGATTTGGGGTTTAGGCTATATGTCCCCCCCCATGTATTCTTTGGTTTCATTAATGACTAAGGCTTAAGGGCAGCCGATCTGGCCCTTCCTCAAAAAAAAAAAAAAAAAAAAAAAAAAACTTCCTGAAATTTTTACATTAGCTGATATAACTCATACCCACCAGAGTGGGAGAGCTGACAGATCGGAAAAAGAAGTTGCGAATGAGCAGTTATGAGCATGTAATTTGATGGGTATATATATAGTTCCACATGGATTGACACGGAAACGATGAACAATAAGGTAATTTCTGTACCATAGCTATTCATCAATGCAATAGTTGCTATCACGGTCAAATTAGCCAATTTATGTTTCCTCCACCTTGTTCATCTTAAAATGTATACATTTATATGACCAATAGACAAGTTAGATCATATTAGATATGTTAGGATAATGTGAATCAAGACCAAAATTATGACCAAAGAGTATTGATGTTAACATTGTCATTTTTCCCCGCATTGGTCACGTCTGATACGTTTCCTCAATATTGTTGGTGTATAACTTGTATATAATAAATTGACAAGTTAAACCACATTACTAGGCATGTCAAATTTTTATGCAACTTAAATGAAGGTTCAATGTATTTACCTCCTTATAACATGCACTATGTCAAAAAAGTAACCCTATTCGTCGTGGTTTCGGCCATGGCCATGGTGATCAACCATATTTACTATAGATAAGAGTAATTGAACCATAACTCATAGAGCTCAATTTTACGAGAATGGGGGACAAACTGCATTCCCACAAAACGAAAAAACTACATTCGATGTAACATGTAATAATATATACTATGTGAAAAAAAATTAAAAAATTGACCTCAATCGTTGTTTATTTAGATCTTAGAGTTATCAACTCTTATCTACTAAAATAGTAAAATATAATTTTACTAAAACAATTATAACGGATTCACTGCCACTTTGATTTTCGAGCAGTTCGTGAGAGAGTATTCTGACATGCACTTATACCAACAGAAATAGACGGTTAGAAAACATTAAGTATATATTTTTATTATTAAAAAAAGATTTTCTATATATATATATATATATATATATATATATATATATATATATATATATATATATATATATATATATCAACAACTAAGATCTATTACATTTGCTAGTTCACTTGCACTGTCGATGTATAGAAGAATTTTTCCTATTTAGTTTCTCTTTGAAAAATCTAGGTATTGGGTTTTAGTAGAGATATTTTAATTTAAATTTTCAGAATATTTCAATTTTGCCGCTAAAAATTTTGGGGAATATTTCAATGTTGCCGCTAAGCAGATTTCGAGAAAGAGTGGTCTTCTTCTTTTATTTCTTCAATTTTAACTTTCTTCTTTCTTTGTGGTCTTCTTCTTCCTAGGGGTGGGTTCGGTTCCGATCGGTTTGTGTATTTTTCGGTTCGGTTCGGTTCGGTTTGTGTATTTTTTGGTTCGGTTCGGTTTTTTTTCCTTTCAATAAAACAGTTTTTTTTTTTTCAATAAAACAATTTTTTTTTGTTTTTTGGCAAGACAATAATCTTGCTTCGTAGTTCATAATCAAATTTCAAAGCTTCATTATATGAAATGGTTGGCTTTGGTTCTTGTTTCGAATTCGATCAACTAGGTCAAACTTAGTTACTTTTATAAACCTATATTTATATATCATACACTCCAAAGAGAAACCTCTATAAATTCAAAGAAAAAAAAAACGACCGTTGGATGCGATTATTACAATAAATTATGCGTGTGGTTAAAAATTTAGCAAATTTCACAATAGTTTCGAACCCGATCGGATTGGTCAACCGTAGTCACTTGTATGTTTTCTTGGCTGACCAATAAAGTGATGACCGCGAAACGTGCTTATTTTTTTACATCATGTTTGTAAATATTTCATTGATGGATGTGCGTTGACATAAGATAAAAATTTCAATTTTAATTACCAATACATTGGCCTATACCAATTTGTCTCCTAAAGTAGTATAACTTATATATTGTATTTAAATGATTGAGGTTCATTCTAAAGCAACCATGAAGAGAAAAATGAATTTGGAGAAACCAACTACTCGATGGAGAGATTGTAATGTTTTATGGTGGTTGTAAAAAATCCGGCCAATTTGGTTCTCGTTTCGAATTCGATCAACTAGGTCAAACTTAGTTACTCTTATAAACCTATATTTATATATCATACACTCCAAAGAGAAACCTCTATAAATTCAAAGAAAATAGAAAAACCGACCGTTGGATGCGATTATTACAATAAATTATGCGTGTGGTTAAAAATTTAGCAAATTTCACAATAGTTTCGAACCCGATCGGATTGGTCAACCGTAGTCACTTGTATGTTTTCTTGTTGACCAATGAAGTAACGACCGCGAAACGTGCTTATTTTTTTACATCATGTTTGTAATTAAATATTTCATTGATGGATGTGCGTTGACATAAGATAAAAATTTCAATTTTAATTACCAATACATTGGCCTATACCAATTTGTCTCCTAAAGCAGTATGACTTATATATTGTATTTAAATGATTGAGGTTTATTCTAAAGCAACCATGAAGAGAAAAATGAATTTGGAGAAATCAACCACTCGATGGAGAGATTGTAAGGTTTTATGGTGGTTGTAAAAAATCCGGCCAATTTGGTTCTCGTTTCGAATTCGATCAACTAGGTCAAACTTAGTTACTCTTATAAACCTATATTTATATATCATACACTCCAAAGAGAAACCTCTATAAATTCAAAGAAAATAAAAAAAACCGACCGTTGGATGCGATTATTGCAATAAATTATGCGTGTGGTTACAAATTTAACAAATTTCACAATAGTTTCGAACCCGATCGGATTGGTCAACCGTAGTCACTTGTATGTTTTCTTGGTTGACCAATGAAGTGACGACCGCGAAACGTGCTTATTTTTTTACATCATGTTTGTAAATATTTCATTGATGGATGTGCGTTGACATAAGATAAAAATTTCAATTTTAATTACCAATACATTGGCCTATACCAATTTGTCTCCTAAAGTAGTATGACTTATATATTGTATTTAAATGATTGAGGTTCATTCTAAAGCAACCATGAAGAGAAAAATGAATTTGGAGAAACCAACCACTCGATGGAAAGATTGTAATGTTTTATGGTGGTTGTAAAAAATCCGGCCAATTTGGTTCTCGTTTCAAATTCGATCAACTAGGTCAAACTTAGTTACTCTTATAAACCTATATTTATATATCATACACTCCAAAGAGAAACCTCTATAAATTCAAAGAAAATAAAAAAAACTGACCGTTGGATGCGATGATTACAATAAATTATGCGTGTGGTAAAAAATTTAGAAAATTTCACAATAGTTTCGAACCCGATCGGATTGGTAAACCGTGGTCATAAAATTTCACAATATTTCGGTTCGGTTTTTTTCGGCTACAGTTCGGTTTTCGGTGCGGTTTTTTTCGGTTTTCGGTTTCGTTTGGCCACCCCTAGTTCTTCCCGACCTAGACCTAGACGCCCATCCCAATCGCAAACAAAACCCTCACCAGTCACCACCGTGATCCAAATCCGTTACCCCTTCTAATCCATACTCTCATCTCTCAATCACAGACGAAGCAATCGCCCTCGATTCCTGCACACAGCAGAAACTTCCTCTTCTTGTGCTCGATTCAATACAGTTAAACTTCAAGGACTTCCGGTATTCAATCTGACTATCAGTTTTTGTTGAACTCAAATTGATTTTTTTTTTGTTGCTGTTTTGTATAATTGGATCTTGTTCAATCTAGGTGGGTGGTTTTAGATCATTTATATTTTATTTCTTTTTTCTTTTTGTGATCTAAGGCCGTGGAAAACTGAAGTTATCTCGAAGAAAGTAGTTATTGCACTTGGCAAGAGTGTAGCTGGAAGTATCGAAGAGTAAGGTTTGAGCTTCTCTTTTCTTCTAATAACCTGAAATGGTGTATATCAGTTGTGTCTATGAATTTTGAATGTCTGATTTTGATAAAGCTATCTGAAGAGTATAAGATATTATAGAGGGATTTTGTAGTAGGTTGGGAGAAGCTCAATGTGTTTATGAATATCCCTATTTGTAATATGAACTATATTGTTGTTCTGTTGTCAAAGCTTGCTAGAAATAGTTTTTTTTTTTTTTTTCATGTCCTGACTCAGCTATCAATTCCTTGCAGCTGTCAAGCGATCTGAGGATGCACTGAATTTGTAGCTATGGAATACTGTAAAATTTTCCCATGGTGCATTTAGGTTTGTCTTCTTAGTCATATGACTGTTTAATTTTACATATTTCCATTGACAGTATGTTATATTTTTACATATATTAGATGGATTATCTGTTGGCTAACTTTCATTTTCGGTTGTCAAGCAAGTTTTTATGGAGCCTGAGATGGCAGTATAATTGTTATGCTCAAGGGTCTCCATAAGCATTTCTAGTTCACAGCTTTTCAGATTATTCATTAGGTATCTTAATGATAAATCTCTAATTTATACTTTTAATTCCTGATATACTGCATAAATTTCTAGCATGGTTAGGGTTGGTTTGATTGGTTTTGGTCTATAATGCTAGGCCAATTTTGGTTTGGTTGGTCTATTCTAGTGAACCTTTGGGTAATGCCTGATTACTGGTCTACCATATTTGTATTCTGAAAATTCTGATCTTCCTATACAAACGAGCTATAAGAAACTAATACATGATGTTGTCATTTTATAGAAGACCTTGAGGAAACTTGTATAGAATTGTTGCAGACTCTCTGTTTTCTTGTATGCCTTGAGGTATGAAATGTTTTATTTTCAGTCTTATCATTCGTGCTTCTGTGTATATGATCAGGTTATTCTTGTGCTGGGTAAGAGCACAGAAGTTGTTGGAGTTGGAGCTGAACAAGGAACCATGGGTAACAAGATGCTGCCTCTAGATGAGTGTAACCAATGTGACTGGTTGGAACTCCTCTTGTAACTTTTGTGGACTAAAAAACAGCTTTCCTTTATGGACAATGTTTATATTTAACATGTACTACAAATGATGTTCTTACCAACAAATGCTTTACATATTATCTGCAAGAGTGCAAGTTAAACTATTTTTTTTGAATCAAGAAAGAAATTTCATTAGATAGAACCTCAAGTGAGGTGGTTACAATCATAATTGATAACATCAAGAATACATTCTGGAGTCTGGTCTAGCCACACCGAATTATGATTGGCTTCAAAGCCTATGCCAGCACATTTTGCACAAACGAGGTGCATAGCAAGGCTGCACTCAAGGAATTAATGCCATGGCACATTTGATGTCATCTATCAGACCTCCATTTGCAAGGAGACTATGGTCTAAGCATGAGTCTTCAGCAATTGCGTCAATACAATCATTTTCAATAACATGTTGTAACTGTAGAGACTGCAGGAGACCAAGTCCTGATCGAATAGCATATAGCTCACTCTGTTTTGGTGTGCCAGTTCAACTATGAACTATGGTCAAACTATTAAATTCTATATAAGGGTTCCATTTATACAGGATCTCTATGCAAGGAAGTAATTTATACAGGATACAAGCAACTGATACACAATTTCTATTTCCATACAAGGAATTCATCAACAACAGGATTCCCATTTTATACAAAAATTCACAGTACATACAAGATTTCTATACTAGGATTGAGCTTGTAATCAAGAACTTAAACTTTACAATATTTGGCATATCTCACGGTTAAGTTTGGTGCACCCTAGCCTCTGCACTGGGCCAAATCCCATTTCATCAATTGCATTTGGCTTTGCATTTGACAAACCTAAAACTGTTTCTTTGAAATCTTTCGGATTGCAGCCAGCTCGTATAGTCAGCCCACCCTGTTCTGCCACATTATGGGAACTTCCCACCAACGTTCACTTTAAACTCATGCCTAAGGACTGAATCACCAAATTTAACCTGCACAAAATCAGTTTAAGCTGCAGTCATGAGTCATCCACTAAACAGATCAAAACATACGCAAGTCTAATTATCCGGCATCAACTTCAATTATTAAACGTACCAGATTATCCGGCATCAACCTTCTACATTTAACCTTTGCCTCAGGAGTAACCATTTTCCTGTGTCAGAAAGATACACCCATTGAATGAGGTAAACAAATTCATAATTAATGACAACAAGTGGGCAGATTCTGTAAGAGCATAAATTGACACCAAGTCCTCAAGGTCAGTGTTTTCCTATTAGATTATCTAACACTACAGCGCATCAGATACATGTGCAAAATTTTGTAGAAGTTATGGTCAGTCACTGCTGCAAATACAAAGCTCCAACTGACCTATACAATATTCTAAATTTTGTTTAAGTTATGAGCATGATACTGTATGGATGTCAACTTTCTGAGAAGAAAAACATGGACCATACTTGACAGAAAACAGACTAAATGGACTAGAAGCATTAACCTTGAGCAATGACCAAGTCATACCGAGCTATAAATGTAGAAGTCGCAGGAAAATTAGATTGATCAACAAATTTATACTTCCACATCCATTTAGTTTTTTCTGCAAGTGTAATGTTTCATTGTTGAACAAGAAAGATAGGGAACTGCATTTTTTTCAAGTGTTATGAAATTGTATATTTGAGTGTTGTATCCTATGGTGTTATTTTATTACAATGGTGTATAACTCCCAGACAAACAATATTGCTAATTCATCATGGTCCATGATACTCTGAAGATCTGGAATAAAAAAAAAGATGCCAATTCAATTCATCTCCACATTAGCCAACGAATCAAATAGTATGTAGGCTACTCAGGTTGTAATAGTAGACAATGACTAAAAGCTGACCTGATATTCATCTCCAAATTCTTCCTTAAAAGGCTGCTGCAGAAGCTCGATGACCGTCACCGCACCATTCAAGGCTACGAGCCACCGTTGTTATCCCCACTACTATGTCGTAGTTGTCCGGATCCAACTGAAAATTTGAAAACACATAAATGATCGAAACACCCAATTTCGAATTAAATCGTAAAATTGAATACCAAATTAACGCCAGGACCAGGAACTTGGAACCTTTCTATGATATTGGGGTTGTCGGGGTTACCGAGAGGGAGAGGAGGACCGAGCTGCCACGAATCGGAGTTGGGAACTCCGCTGACAATGATGAAGTTGGGGAGGAGAGAGCCGAGAAGAGGGTTGATGCGCGAGAAGTGGAGAGCTCTTGAGGATTCTGGAGGAAGCGAATGACTGTTGTTCCTGGAGAGAGAGAGGGTCCAGATCGAATTCGATTCGAAGGTATGGAGGAACATTTGGTTATGGTAAAACTTTGATCTACTGCGTTCCCAGTTTTTGGTCTTCCGCGCACTAACCCCTATTCACTAACGCCGTCCATCAATTTGGACATCACGTGTCCAGCACATAAACGGCCGTGTACTGAAGACTCTCCGATATGTATCTACATATATATATATATCACAGCAATTCTTATCTATTTTCATATCATTACCTTCGGTGAAAATCATAGTAACCACTCTCATTCTAGAGTTCCACACCCAAGTTTGGTCCAGCTCCACAAAGTCCCTTCTTCGGCCTTCCACTCATGAACTTGACAGAGACAAACAAAAATCATTTTAACCAAGTTCTAATCATCAGGTGATTAACCAAATTTTCATGTTTCAATATCATCAAAGGAGAGCCCAACTAACCTCGACTCCAAACAAGACTAAAACAGATGGGGTTCACTCCTTTGACGAAGAACACAGTAGCTGGGAAAAACCCTTCCTTTGCTCACTCCTCCACAATTTTACCCGGCACATTACAAACCAATACATAGCACTTCAATTAACTAACTTCCATTCCAATAATTTCAGGCAGAAGACTTGAACACAAAACTGATTTCAATTCTCCATGAAGAAATAGCTCACCTTGTTATCTACTGGAATTCCCAGCAGCGAACGCCAGCGAGCTCTCCAACCAAACCGTTCCATGAATCGAACATAACCGAGCTCCAATTCCAGTTCTAGGACGAGAATTGTTGTCGGGAATGAACCCAAAAACACAAGAAAGCCGCCGTGAACAGTGAACTCCGACGACACCGAAAAACACAAATCATCAATCCGTCAATACCCAACCGAAATCGAAAACTAATTATACGGACATGTAGAGCTCGAAGAGCAGGTCACACTTCATACCTCATGCACGACAAACGATCGCCGGAAAATGCTGCGGACCGCCAGAAAGTTAGAAACTTTTGAGCCTCGATTTTCTCTCCTCGCTCCTTGCATGGACGATCCGTGACAAGAGGCACGTCGGCGTCGTCAAGACGAACCGAACGGTACCGGTGAGCCGCCCTATCGTCGCCGAATGGAGAGGTTCCGGTCGATCACTACGCAGTTCGTCAGGTCGTGTAAACGGGTCGAGAGCTCTGGCCTTCTACTTCTTCAAATTGTCGATCTAGTCTAGGCTATATATATATATGGTCCTTCCTTGAATGATTTTCAATAGCTCTTATTAAACAAATAAGACACAGACGGCCAAGATTGCATTGGAACATTTTCCTTTTCCTTTAATAATTTTCTAATTTTCTAAATAAATAGCTCCCATATCCAAAAAAAAAATTTCCAGAAAATTATCACGAACTCGTCGTGAAGCGTACTTTAATATCAAACCTTTAAATCGAAAGCTTCACCTCAAGAAGAATTTAGAAAATATTCCCAAAGGTCCTTAGAAATTTCCGAGACTACAGATCAAATCTGGAACAATGAAACTTTAGCTCCTTAAAAATTTCCGGGGCTCACAGACCGCTTGAACTATTCCACGGCGGCGACCTTTGCGCGGCTACTCTCAGCCTCCAGCCGGGCAACCTCGCCCTCCAACCTCTTCACCTCCGCAGACTGAGTGGCAGACTCCCGCTAGAGGATATCCGCCCGCTTAACCTTGGCTGCCAGCTTCTCCTGCAGCAGAGCTATGTCTTGCTCCAGCTTGGACACATGGTCGTTCCGCTCGAGGTCCCGCTCAATGGCGACGTTCAGCTTGCCGCGGGCATCCAGCGCGTCACACTCTACCTTGGACAGCCGTCGCTCGACATCCGCCTGCTTATCCTTGGCCTCCACCAACTCCCTCTGGAGACCTTTGATCTCCTCCCTCAACTGCCGCTCAACCCGAGGCTAGGTCGACGCCGCCAGGAACAGCTCATGTAGCCCAACAGACAGGTGCCCGAATGCCGAGCTGAATGGCGATTGTTGAACAGTAGTCGAGCGGACGGTCCCATCCAATCCGCCAAACCCTAGCCGAACCCGAGCCGCTCGTAGAGATGGAACAGAAATTCCCACTCGGGATAAGTCAGAAACTCTGCATAGGCAGAGAATGAGTCTAGACCGCCCTGCGGCACCTCCCCAACCACAGCCACAGTCACCGGCTGCGAAGCTTGCTTGGCCTTCTTCTGATGGCGGGCCCCGATAGTCTCCGTATCAGCGCCCTCATCCTCCTCATCGGCGTCATTCTGCCGCCGCTTCCTCTGAAGAACCGCCCGTGTAGCACCAGCGGCGACAGGCCTCGATTTTTCATGCGGCTCCAACCCCGCAATAGAAACTGGTTCTTTCGTGGGCACCACCCTCTCCTTTTGGGGCCTACGCCGATCGGCAGGCGCCCTCTCCTTCGGCTGCACAGGAGCGGTAGCGGCCTTGCTCCCTCCGGCAGCCCCTTGCCCGTCGCCACCCTCGACCGACGCCATGATCTGGCCAACGGGAGCGAGATGTGAGTGATGAGACATTGGCATCACCACCGAAGTCTCTGACTCACTCACCGCCAGAGTTTGTGGGTCGACGATGGTTTGCTGGGCTGCCAGTCCAGTGACATACATGCCCTCTAGGAAGTTCTAAATTTCTGCTCTGTCCATGGCCTTGTCGAACGCGTCACGGCTTGCTTTGTTACCCGGCGGTGTATCTAAACAAGCACAATCATAGTCAGCCTAGGACAAATTGGGCAAAGGCACAAGTCAGAGGGAGTTACTTACCAAGGGCGCCCGTCAACTGTAGGTCGACCAACAGCTCCCAACCAGTGAGCAGGCGGAGGTCGAGAAGATTGCGGTTCTGCTTTTACCTTTAATCCTTGCCATGCGGCACTGTTCCACGCGCGTTAGGTTGAAGCGCAAGCCCGCTGCACACAGACAAGCAATGATTAAAAAAAAAAAAACAAAGGCATATCACAAGCAAAACCGCCAGGTTTGGTCAGCGGAGACTGGCGACAACCTCGGATTGGTTGGAACTCCGACTTAATCCTAAACGTCGGAGGTTGGGGAGTAGCGAAAAGGTGACACCTTGGCGGAAGATGGCCTCATGAACGGCAGTGTACCCCGCTGGCAGAATAGAAGCCCTCTCATCAGCGGTTGGCGGGCGTGTTAATGCTCAAAGTTCGGCGGTAGCCGAACCTTCGTTTAACGCAGGTCCAGTGGGCGGACCGCTACTCTGAGGACTTGGTGATCTTCGCTAGCTGCCAAATGGTAGACAGGGCGTCAGAGGGAGACCGCGCTGGGCGGTCTTCTCTTCTCCGATGCCTAAGTCAGTCAATGCATATGGACATCATAATAATAAATGAGTAGTAAATGCGTAATTAATGAGGAGAGAGGAGAGAACCTTTTATAGGTGAGGAGAGACCTGCTCTTTTCCTTGTTTTCGATGTGGGACTGATGTGCTTCGATTCCCAGCATCTAGAGCTTCTGATGCTATTTTGACGTGGCGCGTGGCGGCGCGTCAGCGGTGATCTGGGGGCAATCCGGGGCTCAGGCGGTAGCCCACCTGGCTGTGTTTCTGTAGGTCACTCCTTTGGCAGGAGTCAGTACCGCTGGCGGTACTATGAGCGTGGCTCATTATAGCTAATTATGCTTGCAAATGTATATGTATGTACAAGTCCCCCAAGTCCCCAGTCAAGGAGGGCAATCTTGGTTGGGGAGTTGCACAGCGGTTTGAAGCGTTACCTCCGCTAGACTTGCAACAGCATAATTAGCGTCAGTGTGTTGTCAACCATGGATTTACTGAGCGAACGCTTTATACCCTTTCGGGTGGGCCCCTGCTAAGCCCCCCCCATGGAGTCCCCCACTCCCCGGCTAAGATAGACCTCTGGATGGTCGGTAAATTATTTGTTGAGGGGAGCTGCGCGGAGCAGAGGGTGTTGGATAGCGAGCCCAATCTTTGGTACCCAAGTGACGGGGGTCAACGTGCCTGATCAGGGCCGTCGTAGACTGTTGACAAGTCCCTGCGTCCCGAAGGGACGTAATCTAAGAGTGACGCCGCGTGGCGGCCGTCGTTAGAATGAGGCGTTGCCTCGGGAGCCGCCGCTGGCGGAAATCCCCCCGCTGGTAGTGAGCAGGTAGCAGCGTTCGGTATCTTAGTGAACAGTTTTGTGCTCAGCAAAGTACGCAATTTGCAAGATGGAAAGGGAGTTCCGCTAGCGGTGTGTTGTGTAACGGAAGCTGCCTTACTTGCAGGGTGACCATGGAGAAGTTCCGCTAGCGGGGCTTCGCTTAGCGGAGACTTCGTCACATGGACGCTGACAAGGGAAAAGTTCCGCTAGCGGAGGTTCGCTTAGCGGAGACTTTGTCACTTGGGAGGTTACAAGGGAGAAGTTCCGCTAGCGGGGTTTCGCTTAGCGGAGACTTCGTCACTTGGAAGGTGACAAGGGAGAAGCTCCACTAGCGGGGTTTCGCTCAGCGGAGACTTCGTCATATGGGAGGTTACAAGGGAGAAGTTCCGCTAGCGGGGTTTCGCTTAGCGGAGACTTCGTCACTTGGAAGGTGACAAGGGAGAAGTTCCGCTAGATGAGTTTCGCTCAGCGGAGACTTCGTCACGTGGGAGGTTACAAGGGAGAGGTTCCGCTAGCGGGGTTTCGCTTAGCGGAGACTTCGTCACTTGGAAGGTGACAAGGGAGAAGCTCCACTAGCGGGGTTTCGCTCAGCGGAGACTTCGTCACTTGGGAGGTTACAAGGGAGAGGTTCCACTAGCGGGGTTTCGCTTAGCGGAGACTTCGTCACTTGGAAGGTGACAAGGGAGAAGCTCCACTAGCGAGGTTTCGCTCAGCGGAGACTTCGTCACTTGGGAGGTTACAAGGGAGAAGTTCCGCTAGCGGGGTTTCGCTTAGCGGAGACTTCCGACGATTGGTGGTCTTTTCCCAAGTGGTTACTTCCATTAGACGCTTCGTCTGATAGTGGTTGACACGTGGCCGACTTCTAAAGGGTTAGCGTCTAGAGGCGTGCCTTCGCAGCCTGCCCGTCTTCTCGTCATAAATGCGAGTAATTACGGATTTTGTAACCGAGGCGACGCCTCGGTTAATCCGGAGGGTAAGTGTAAACGTGGGACACATGTACGGCTGGTGCGCGATGTCGTTTTTTAGTGGACGGCCTAAAATTTCTTGACGTTGACATAAAAGAAGGGGAACTTAGCGAGATTTGACACTTCTGCGAAAACTTCAAACCTGAGTCGTCGTCTTCAAGCTCTGTTCGTCTGCGATTCGTGAAGAATACTACGAATCTATGGAGTTACCGAACCTGGGAGGACGAAATCTTCAGCAGTGAATACAAGTGCTCTCGATCACACCAGCGTTTTCACCTTTGAGGTTGGTATCTCGAATCCCATTCCTGTTTCATTAGATCCGTGCTTTCTACTGTCAGTTTCTGGGTTTGGTTGTTTTTGTTTTTGGGGTATGATCTGTTCTCCCTCGGTGTGTTCCGAGGGTTTAAAGTGAACTTTGGGGGTGGGTTATGGTGTTTGGCAGAGAGTTGGTGTTTAGGGATTTGCTAGATGGTCGAATCTGGGTTGAGTGCTTTTTGTTCTTGTTTTGGCATTTTCTGGGTAATTGTTCTTGATGTTCTTTGATGCCACTGATATAGGGATAGGTTAGATCTTGTGTGAACTGACTAATTTGGGTTTTAGGGTTTGGGATGGCTAACGTCGTAGAAATTTCGAGCAGTGAGGACTCCGGGTATGACGTGTCGTTCAGCGTGGCGGATAGGATTTTTATTGACTCGTTGCATCCGTCTGCCCATGCAGGAACCTCACTGCCAGAACCGCTAGAGATCGAGCCGCTACAAACCAGACCTTGGGAAGTAGCTATGGGTCGTGCTCCTTGTCCAGAGAGTTCTAGGGTGGGGGAGGCTGCCGCTGCCCGAAATAGGCGTGAGGTGCGATTGGCAAGTAATAGTGGTGCTAGCGGCTCCGCTGATGGGGGAGAGGTGGAGGGGGAGGATACTGAGTCAGCGTGGGTCCTCCACGACGGCACCCATGTTGACGAGGCGGGAGGGCCGATGATCGTTGCTGCCATCAATCGGTTGAAGCGGATGTATCGGTTGCCAGGCGTAGTGAAGTTGCGCCCGCCGACAAAGGACGAGAGGGCCTCGATCCTGCCAGCGTGGTATGCCGTCGTGCATGAGGCGATCTTCCGCCAAGGAGTGACGTTTCCGCTATTGCCAAACCTCCAAATCCTTGTGTGCGAGTTTGGCCTCCCTTTGGGCAGATTTTCCCCAACATGTGGCGGTTAATGATGGCGATGAACTCATTGTGGCGCTTGTCCGGTTGTGAGGGACCAACTGTGGCGGAGGTGCTACACTTCTACGAGCTGGTGTACGTGAAGCGCCAAGGTTGTCGAGGGCAAGTGAACTTGAGTCGCCGCCAGGGGGCGCCCAAGCTGACTGAGAACCTGAAGGATTCCATGTCTTGCTGGCGGGGTACCTTCTGTATTGCCACGGCGGGGTGGGAATATCAAGCGGGGTCCAATGAGAGGGAGCCGACATTTAGGATTAAATCGGAGTTTCAGCCTATCCGAGGTTGTTTGTCGGTCTCCGCTGACCAAAATTGGTGATTTTTCTTGTGACAGTCCTTGTACTTTGTACTAACGGTTCTCCTTTTTTTTTTTTTTTTTTTTTGTAGCGGGCCTGCGCTATAACCTGACTCGTGAAGAAGAGTGTCGCGTGGCACGCATCAAAGGTTGCTGGCTGAATCGCAACCTGCTGGACCTTCATCTCCTTACTGGTTGGGAGTTGTTGGTCGATCAACAATTGACTCGTGCCATTGGTAAGCAATCTCCGTTGTCTTGTGCCTTAGTTCAGCTTGTCTCAGGCTAAGTCGTTTTTTTTTTTTTAGAATCTCCGCCGGGTAACAAAGCGAGCTGCGACGCTTTTGCCAAGGCTATGGATCGTGCTGAGATCGACAATTTTTTGGAGAGCATGTACGCTTCCGGGCTGGCGGCTCAGCAGATGGTCGTTAATCCGAAAACACTGGCGCTCAGCCAGTCCGAGGTTCCCGTGGTGCTACCTATGCCGCACCACTCTCATCTTGGTGGCGACGGTTCGCCTGTCGTTCAGGCGGGGACTGGCGTGGGTAGTGGGGCTGCCGGCGGGAGTAAGGGCCCTTCTGCACCCGTGCCACAGAAAGAGAGAGTGCCCGCCATTCGGCGTGGGGCACACAAGGAGAAAGTGGTGCCGTCGTTGGAGACAGTCACCGTTGCGGGGTTGGAGCCACCGCTGAAGGGATCAAGGCCTGCTCCCGCTGGAAGCACACGGGTGCTTCAGCGAAGGCGCCGCCAAAATGACTCCAGCGGGGAAGAGGAAGGGGATGATGCGGAGACCATTGGGGCCCGCCAGCAGAAGAGGGCAAGACAGGCTCCGCTCAAGGTGCCCGTGGCCGCTGAGAGAGAGGTGCCCGCAAGCGACCTGGACTCTTTCGCCGCTTACGCAGAGTTCCTGACTGACGATGAGCGGGAATTTCTCTACCATCTCTGTGAGCAGCTCGGATTTGGCGGCCTAGCGGGGATTGTCCGCTCAACCGCCGTTGACCAATCGCCCTTCAGCTTGGCCTTTGGCCATCTCTCGGTTGGACTGCATGAAATGTTTGTGGCAGCGTCGAAACAGCCCCGGGTCGAGCGGGAGCTCAGGGAGGAGATGAAGGGTCTCCGGAGGGAGCTGGGGGAGGCCAAGGACAGGCTGGCGGACGTGGAGCGGCGCCTGACCAAGGCAGACTGTGATGTAGCGGATGCCCGCGGCAAGCTGGCCGTCGCCATTCAGGGAGACGTAGAGCGGAATGATCATGTCTCCAAGCTGGAGCAAGACATGTCTCTGCTGCAGGATCGGGCGGCTGCTAAGGACAAGAAAATTGAGATCCTTCAGCGGGAATCTGTCGCTAGATTAGCCGAGGTGAAGAGGTTGGAGGGTGAGGTCGCTCGCCTGGGAGCTGAGGGAGACCGTGCTGCGGCCGCTGCTGTGGAGACATTCAAGCAGTCAGTGGAATATAAGAAGGCACTGACTGAGGCGACGAAGGCCGGTGCCGTCGCCAACGTAGAAATGCTGAAGCAGAAGGGCGCCATTGACTGGGTGAAGGCGTCCCAGCCCGCCGTGCTGCCAGCCCAGAACGCCCCGCTGGCGAAGGGTGTGGCTCCCGCTCAGGCCGAAGGTGCTCGCTCGGGTAGCGGAGAGAGCGGCGTGCTTCCGGCGGATGACTCTCAGCGAACCCCACCTCCTACACAGTCGGAGGTGTCTCGTGCTGGGTTCCTGGTAGCCCATACATGGGCGGATGGTACCATAGAGACCCCAAGTCCCACTGCTCGAGGGTCTGACCAAACAAGTCGCCTACATCTGCCGTCGCATGCTAAAGGCGAGGACGCTGATGGCAGTCGTGCCAATCCCTGAAGATGATGATGTTGCTGAACTCCTTTTTTGTAGCCGCTGAGGCGTAAAAATTATGTACTGAATACTTTTGGGTGGGGAGTCCCAGCCCTGAATATATGAAGTGAAATTTCGAAATTTGTTGTGTGATTGTCATGATATGTCTGTACCGCTAGAGTTTTGAGAGTTTTCTTTTGCCAATCGATGAAACATTAAAGGAATTAAAATTGGTCCAAGTGCACAATGTAGCGGACGTTGTCCGCTGACTATTGCTGGCGTTGCCAGTTGCCCTTTGTGCTAGACTTGGTAACAATGGTTTGAATAATTCCTCGTTTCATTGATAGCTGACTGATCAGCGTTTACAAAAGCGGGGTAGTACCCGTTGGGTAGCTTCCCTTAGCTAAATATTGAACAAAAATTTAGCTAAGTCAAGATGCTCTTGGGTAGCGGCATGACTATTTGTAGTAATACCGAAGGTGCTCGGTATTCCAAGGGTGGGTCGTTGTGACGCCATCCTTGTCCATCAAGTAGAAGGTGCCGGGGCTAATGACTTCCACAATCTTGTATGGACCTTCCCAAGTTGGGCGGAGTTTTGTTGGCGGTGGAATGACTTCCTTCATTACCCAGTCCCCCAATTGGAGGTTCCGGGTCTTGACCCTGGCGTTATAGAAACGCGATACCCGTTGCTTGTTTTGCAGATTGTGCAAATGGGCCTTGTGTCGTTTTTCCTCTAGGAGGTCCTTGTCAAGGTTGACGCCGTCGTTGTTGGTCTCTGGGCAATAGTCGTCGACCCTAGCGGTAGGTTGAGTTACTTCAATAGGTAGGACGGCTTCAGTTCCGAACATCATACAAAATGGTGTTTCACCAGTGGCGGAAGTTGGGGTCGTCCTGATGGCCCATAGAACTTCCGGAAGCTTCTCCGCCCATAAACTCTTGGCGTTGTCGAGTTTCTTTTTTAGCAGCTTCTTAATTATCTTGTTTGCTGCTTCGACTTCACTGTTGGTTTGGGGGTGAGCGACAGATGCAAAACTCATCTTGGTACCCAGGTTAGCGGTGAAAGAGATGAGCTCCTTGTTATTGAACTGTGTGTCGTTGTCTGTGATGATTGTATGTGGGACACCATAGCGGCAATAGATGTTCTTCCAAAGGAAATGAATTACCTTGGCGGTAGTTATTGCCGTCAGTGGCTCCGCCTCTATCCACTTGCTGTTGTAATCGATGGCAACAATGATGTACTTGAACTGGCCTTTGGCGGTTTGGAATTTTCCCATCAAGTCCAGGCCCCACGTTGAGTGAATCCATGGACCGATGATGATCGACAGTGGTTCCGCCGGGGCATGTGGGAGATCAGCATATTGTTGACATTTGTGGCAGGATCTCGATACCCTCCTGGCGTCATCGCCAAGCGTAGGCCAAAAGTAACCTTGTCGCATTGTGCGATTGGCCAAGGATCTGGCGCCCGAGTGGTTTCCACATTCTCCGCCGTGTATCATTGCCAGCACGACCTTTCCCTCCTCTGGGGTTAGACAACGGAGGTTGGGGTGGGTGAATCCCTGGCGGTAAAGCTTGCCATTTTGGATGTTGTAGCGGGTTGCTCTCCGCTTGAGCTGTCGCGCCTTGACTTTGTCCTCTGGCAATGTGCCCTTGCACTTGTATTCGATGATCTCGTCCATCCAACTGGGATTGACCTCAATGTTGAAGATCTCCGCTACCTCCTTGACTAGGGACTTGGGGAACTTGTACTTACATGAGCATTTGCCAAGCATAATTAGTTATAATGAGCCACACTCATGCTACCGCCAGCGGTACCAACTCCCACCAACGGAGTGATATACGGAAACACAGCCTAGCAAGCTACCGCCTGAGCCCCAGCTCACCCCCAGAGCACCACTGACGCGCCGCCACGCGCCTCGCCAAGATAGCATCAGAAGCTCCAGAAGCTGGGAACTGAAGCATATCAGTCCCACATTGAAAACATGGAAGAGGTTAGCCTTTTTCCCACCTATAAAAGGTTCTCTCCTCTCTCCTCATTAATTACGCATTTACTACTTACCTACTGTAATTCTGTCAACACAAATACATTAACTAACTTAGGCATCGGAGAAGAGAAGACCGCTCAGCGCGGTCTCCCTCTGACACCCTTTGTATTTTACTTGACAGGTAGCGGAAGTATTGATTACATCACAAGTAGCGGTCCGCCCGTCGGACCAGTGTTAACCAAGGTTTAGCCACCGCTAAATCTTAGACATTAACAGGGCTTGTGTTGATAACACGTTTAAGGATATTGAGTACGAGAGAGATTGATGAAAGAATCGTGTGTTCTATTATTGATAATAAGAGCCTCTATATATAGGGATTACAAAGTACATCATCCTTGTCATACAAGGAAACCTATTCTGATTAGAACTAGAAATCTAGAACCTTCTCTCCTATTACAACTATAGAACTAAACCTAGTTTGACAAGACACACTAAGAGCAAATGCACCGCACTGATCTTGGACATCCAAGACCAGCCAAAATGGCAAAAAATGACAAAGCTGCAATGCACCGCAAACTTGTTGGACGATCAGATGCCTTCCCGACCAAGCCCAATGGCAAGTCTTGGACTTTGACTTGGTCGACCAAAATGGCACATGGGCCTCACATGGAAGGTGACGTAGGGTAATGGCTATTGATCACTTTTGTCTTGTAGTTAAACATGGTGGGATTAAATATGTTTGAATCAGCTGCTTTTGTTCCAACGGCTATATCTGGGGCTGCTTTTGTACCATTGGATTACATCTATAAAAAAACAACCATTGGATTAAATAGTGAATGATTGAGAGGCATTGACCTTGCCTATTTCGGGTGCATGAAAAAATTGGGAGGCAAAGGCAATATTAGTGAATAGTGCACAAATGGGAGGCAAGACCTTACCTTTTGCCTTTGCATATTGACTCTTGGGGTGCATTTACTCTAAAAGTCAACATTCTTCAACAAACTTAAGTTTATTAAGTAATTAAGCAAGTCTTTCTGTAATAAATAACAAACAAAAACCGATGTTTAATGAAATGCAAGATATATAACCAAAGTAAATGGATTGTTTGTAGAAAGACCTTATTCTGGTTATGCTCAACTAATCTAGCAGTCAAACCATATATAATACCTTGCTACCCTTAAGAGTCAGAGCAGGAACTAGGATTTGAATTCCCAATGAAATTCCAACACTGATGTGTGTGAATATGAGCCAAAATTGATGAAATACATATCTGGGACACCATCAGCCACTTTTCTCCAAACTTTCTGTTTCTCTAGCTCTTTGTACCATACCTTTTCAAATTTGATTACTGTTACTTCTCCATTGCATTTGAGTTCTGGATTCTGTTTCTAGTTTTTTCATTGACTCAATGTCGTAAATGCTATTACATTTATAAGTGATATGGCTTGTTTTCTTTTGGAATGCATTCCTAGTTTTATAGCTCCCAACTTGATTACATCCAAAAGAAAATCCTCGTCCAGCATATCAAGAAGGAAAATCGAGCTTGATACAGCACCCAAACGCCTCATTTTCTTACACTCTGAATATTACCAGCTTGCTGGTTGTCTAGCCTTCGTTGAAAAAGAAGAAAACACCACTAGGTTCATCATCAGCTGTAACGGCGTAGGAGTGCAATTTGTCCGTTCGGCTACTGATGGAGCCAGAGTGGCTGATATACTCGAACCTGTTTGCATTCCTAAACCCTAAACCCTAAACAATGACTAAGAAACAAAATTAATTTCCATAAAAGGACATCAAAGCTTCACGACCAAGCCTAAATCAAAAGCATAAGAAACCAAAACTTCAAACCAGTGAAGCATAGCTAACCCTCCATCAACTATATTCACTTGTACAGACTACGGATATCCATCTTAGAAAAGTCACTGTGCCAAATTTGTTTTTTTTTTTGAAAGAAGGCAAAGCCAATATATTGATCAAAAGCCAGAATGGCCCTTACATACCCTTCCGCTGCCATCTAAGACAGACAAGAAGATGTGTTAGTACCCACAGTGGTACATAGAAATTAGGTCACTCATTTGACATTGAATACATCGTAGACATAGCGGGATCCCCCTTTGGTACTACGCCGGAGGCGCTAGAAAGACCCGGCCCTCTCAACCTAACTCGGAAAACAGTAAATCTAGTCGCCTAGAGACCTCAATTGGTGTACAACTAGAGACACTGAGAATTAAGTTGACAAGACCAAGATCCAATACTAAAACTAGATGCACAAAAGTGCCTAGACTGTCCCTGAAAACGAAACAATTATTGTAAAATAGACAAAACTAAATAACATAGTGATGGGCCAAAGCCAAAACCCTAGCCCAACTCAAGGCCCAGCAGTACTGGATTGATTCAAGCCCAAATGTCATCGCTCTCTCACACCAGGAGATATCACTGCCGCTCAACCTCGCCGCCACCGTGCCACCACCGTACTGCCACATCCCTTGCTGCCTTAGCCTCCGCTACTCGTACCGCCATGCTGCCATGGAACTACGCCACCTCGACCCTGGCAACCCGGTCTGCACCACTACGAAACTGACGACGATGAAGCGCACCAGATCATAGGCTCCATAATCCAAACGTCTCACGTTGGGCCTGGAAACCCACGACGAAGCACCTGCCACCGTGAATCAGAGACGACACCAGAGACCTGTGCCAAAACCAACATACCGAAGCCTCAAGCAGAAAACCTTTCCCCCATGAAAACCCTGGGCAATAGCATCAATATCCCATCCGGCAGCAGACCGCAGTACGTCGGCGAGGCCAGAGGCCAGCCAAGACGTCCGGGTGCCACCGGACAAGATTGATCTTCACAGACGAGGACGGCGCCGGCCTTAGAAGTTTTCTCGCTAGAGAGAAAACCTAGGTTATAATCCTTTAGAATACCTTGACACTGAAGAAGAGTGAAAAAAAAAAAAAATTAAAAAAAATAATAATAAAAAAAAAAAATAAAAAAAATAAAAAAAAAAATTACTGTGCCAAATTTGTTGGAATATGATCATGTGATTAAATGGCTTCACAATAAGTAGACCTCATCATTTAGCCCGCGGGTCAAATGGGCCAATAGAGGCCCGCAAGGCCCGACAGGTAAAAGCCCGCAAAAGCCCCGGCCCGATGGGTAGAGGGCCGGGCTTGATTTAGGAGTTTGAAGCCCGGCCCGGCCCAGTAGATCAGAAGCCTGCATACTGCCTTGTTAAATTTCTATTCTTTCTTTTGTTTTCTCCAACCTTTTTTTTTTTTTTTTAATCTCCCTCAGTCATTTGCAGTTAACTCTATTACGTCTCTTTTGTGCTGATATTTGAAGTATGTTGTGTTCAGAAGTAGCTCTATACGGTTTGTCTCACTATCATGTTCTCTACCTAATAGTTTTAGACTTTTAGGTACTGGCATACATTTTAGATGAGGCCACCATTCCAGCCCATCTGATTGTGATGTGTTTGTTTAATTCTTGAGCTCATCCTAGAGCCAATTGAAAATGGTGTAAAGCTTACTATCACCTTATTCATTCATCACCACCAAGGCTTTAACATGTCTCAAATTCGGCAAATCTCTACTAGTATCGTCTGTCCAACTTGTGAGAATGATGAGTTAACTCATAGAGTCGAGTTAAGTCCATGGGATCTTCGACTCCTTCAACTTGAGTACATCCAGAAAGGGCTTCTCTTCCCAAAGCTAGCAGAGAAAGAAGTAGACCAGAGCTTGATACAACACCTAAAAGTTTCCCTTTCTCGCACTTTGAATATCTTGTACCCACTAGCAGGTCGCTTATCCCAGATTGAAAACGAAGATGGCACCACTTGCTTTTTCATCAACTGTAACAGCGCAGGAGCCCAATTTGTTCATGCAGCTCATGATGGTGTCAGAGTGGCTGATATTCTCGACCCTATTTACATTCCTGGTGAGATTATCGAAAACCTATTTTCTATGAATTCAGTTCTGAACTATGAAGGCACTTCAAAACCATTGCTTGCAGTGCAAATCACTGAGCTTGCGGATGGCATATTTATTGGTTGCAGCATAAACCATGTGGTTGCAGATGGCACCTCTTTCTGGCATTTCTGTAATACTTGGTCTCACATCTCTCGTTCTGGCTCTGATGATACAGTTTCTCAAAGTAGTCCTCCTGTTTTTGGTCGTCATTTTCTTGATGGCCTAATTGATCTCCCAGTTCGCATACCGTTCTCCCAAATTCAAATCCCGGAGACACTTATTCAACAGACACCTTCTTCAACTCTTTTACAAAGGGTGTTTCATTTTCCCAAAGAAAAAGTTGCACAGCTCAAAGCAAAGGCTAATGCTGAGATGGGTACAAATAACATCTCGTCCCTTCAGGCACTCATGGCTCATCTTTGGAGAGCCACAACACGTGGAAGACGTGATGTCAAATCCGATGAAGAGACTACTTACAGGATTGCAATAGGGTTGAGGCAAAAATTGAAGCCACCATTGCCAAATCTTTACATGGGGAATGCACTTCGAGGAGTTTCTACCAACTCCACTGCAAGTGATCTGCTACAACACGGACTAGGATGGACCGCTTTGAAAATCAACAAAGCGATTGCTTCCATGACACCTGAAGATGTGACAAGAGAATTGGAGGACTGGGTAAAGGCCCCTATCATACGTCCAAGTTTAAGGGCTCAAACAAGAGTTCACAGCTTGCTCACAGGAAGCTCACCGCGGTTCAATGTGTATGGTAATGATTTTGGTTGGGGGAGACCGCTTGCTGTGAGAAGCGGAAATGCAAATAAAATGAATGGGAAGCTGACAGTGTTTCCTGGTGCTGAAGAAGGAAGTATTGATTTTGAAGTTTGCCTTTTGCCTGAGACTCTACATGCTATGGCGGACGATGCAGAGTTCATGGAAGCTGTGCTCACATGAACTAGATCTATTTATCACTTTACTTGAGATATCTAAAGGTAAGTAAACACTGACTTACCTAGCAGTTGAATAAAGCATTTCTAGCTAACTACTGTTGCTACCACACCATCTCTAGTGAAGTAATCAAGATATAAATGTAAACTTAATAAATTAAGAAAGCATGTACCTGTAATAGATAATAAACTAAATGAGCAGATGCTTGATGAGATGCAAGATATATAGCCAATTGGTGTTGCTACCACTAGATGCAAACATGATTGCAGAAATGCTTTCTGCTACTTACGCTCGACCAAAAGAAATAAAATTACCTGACTTTCCTTAGAGTCAGAGAAGGAACCAGAATCAGAATCGCCAATGAAATTCCAGTGTTGATGTGTGTCAGAATGTGAGTCACAATTGACACAGAAAACATAGGGATACAGGTTCAATAGTAATCAAGAAATCCCATGACAAATGATTGACTTGGTTGATTTTGCTAATTCTTAGCAGAAGCAATGCCGTTACGAGAATGAATAAAGTGTTGAATGAACATGCAAAATTTGCAAGATATCAACAACTAGAGAAACTTTTGATAAGTCGTTTTCCGGATCTGCTATCTTTTTGCATTTGGATGAGAATAGCAGAAACATCAACGCTACCGTGAAGTCACTATGAGACACCGAAACACATTGGCTTCATCTTGCAGCCTAAATTAATCAATAATAAACGGAAACTGAAGATGCTCGTAAATGAAGCTATCAGCCTATATAGCTATACCAATGACAACCAACAGAAACAACAATCAGTAACATATAATCCAGTTTATATTATCAAAACTTGATCGGAAATATACCCGAGGATAGTCTTTGAATGACCAGGCCATCACATGCATCATCTTCCGCAAATGCTTAAAACTAAGCAAATACCAGCTACAGCGGCCTAATTGTTGTGCTGTCCTTGTATGCCAGTGCAGTTATGCATGTCGTTTGTTCTCACAATTTAGTTGATCCACGAATTTCTCTATGTTGAGGCTAGGGGATTGCTGCCTTGTCCCTTGGCTTAGGAAGTAGAAACCGCCCCTTCGAGTCATTTCATCGAACACCTTTATGCCCACCTTTCGAAACCAAATCTTTGAATACTACATTTGAGCGACTCTTTTATACCGGTGTTAACGTGGTATGTATCATGATGACTTGATTTTCAAAGTCCAAAGACAACAACTTTAGCCACACAATGGCTACTCCACACAACAGTACAAGTTGCCACAATGCCACATACACTATAAATTTTTAATCTGAAAAGTCTTGTGTATTAGAGATAGGGGTTGATGTGTGCATTTTATATATGTAGAATTAGAGCACATTAACGAACATCAAATGTCAGATCTATCTCAATCCTAACTCATTTTCGCACACTTACTCTTGAGTTGGGCCAAGTCCAATGACCAAATTTTACTAGAGCTAGTTTGCTCATGATTCGTGTCTCTTCTATAATCTTTTCAATTCAATGCCCCAAAATGTGATTTTATATCGCTTTGTGATTCTGCTTTATTATTTTATATCTTATCAAAATTTGTTCTTTATATATACATAACAAATCCTTATGCTTATCTCAATCATGATTCTAGTCAATGTGCAGCGCGCTAGTAAGCATATATATATATATATAATGGATCAGAGATAAAACAAACAAACGAGATGCGATTTGTATATTTATATATATATAGAGAGGTATATATATAGAGGCCCGATCAAGGGCGAACGTCCGCACTGTTGCTAAAGTGCGGACGTCGATGCAGCAGGCGGCTTCCAGGCGGCGGTTCGGGCTGGCCGGAGGAGTCCCAGACCTCTTCTGGGCGGCGTTCGAGGTCGGAGGAGGTCAGGCTTGCCGGTTTCTGGGCAGCCACCTCACCTGCAGTTGCAGGTTCTATGCAGCACAGTAGAACCGTCGCCGGCAACTCCATCGGACCGCAGACTCCTCTGCATGACCCCCAACATCCCTCCGGCAAGCCGCGGCGCGCCGTCGCCGCTTGATCGAGGCCGGAGCAGCGACGTCGGCACTTTTTCTGGGTTGCGGACGTCCGCTCTCGAACGGATCCATATATATATATATATATATACACAGATCCTATCCAGAGCGAGGCCTCGCTTTGAAATTTCAGAGTGAAATTAGAGTTTAGGGTCACTTTTAGGTCGCATATATATATATTGATGTCTCTATAGCTTGGTGGGTGAGTAGTCTGATAATTAACTAGGCTACTTGCTCCATATATAATATGGATCAGAGATAAAACAAACAAACGAGACATATATTTATATATAAATATACAAATCGCATCTCGTTTGTTTGTTGTATCTCTGATCCATATTATATATGGAGCAAGTAGCCTAGTTAATTATCAGACTACTCACCCACCAAGCTATAGAGACATCAATATTACAAGGTTGAAAAATGCCTCAGATCCGGCATATCTGCACCAGCAGAGTCTGTCCAACTCGCCATAACAATGAGTCAGCTCATCGAATCGAGTTAACTCCCTGGGATCTTCGGCTCCTCCAACTTGAACACATCCAAAAGGGCCTCCTCTTCCACAAATCAGCAGACAAAGAAGTAAACCAGAACTTGATACAACACCTAAAAGCCTCCCTTTCTTGCACATTGAACATCTTCTACCCGCTTGCTGGCCGCTTATCCCTCGTCAAAAACGAAGACAACACCGCTTGTTTCTACATCAACTGTAACGGAGTCGGAGCTCACTTTGTTCATGCTGCTGCGGATGGTGTCAGGGTAGCCGATATTCTTGACCCCGTTTACATTCCTGATGAAATTGTGCACAACTTCTTTTCCATGAACTTGGTTCGAAACTATGAAGGGGTTTCGAAACCATTGCTTGTGGCGCAAGTCACTGAGCTTGTTGATGGCATCTTTATCGGCTGCAGCATGAACCACGCAGTTATGGACGGTACCTCTTTCTGGCATTTCTTCAATACTTGGTCTGAAATCTCTCGTTCTGGCTCTGATCATGATAAAGTATAGCTTCTCAAATTAGTACTAGTAGTACTCCTGTTTTCGGTCGTCAATTTCTTGATGGCCTAATTGATCTCCCAGTTCACATTCCCTTCTCCCAAATTCAGATCCCGGAGAAGCTAGTTCCACATACCACCTCTTCTTCCAATTACATACAGAGGGTGTTTCATTTCCCCAAAGAAAAAATCGCCGCACTCAAAGCGAAGGCCAATGCTGAGATGAGCACCAATAGCATCTCCTCCCTTCAGGCACTCATGGCTCATCTTTGGCGAGCCACCACACGTAGCACTAAGCATGATTTGGCTACCGATCAAGAGATCACTTACAGAGTTGTAGTAGGACTGAGGCAGAGAATGGATCCACTACTGCCGGAACAATACTCTGGGAATGCGCTTCTTGGAATCCCTGTGAAGTCCACTGCAGCGGATCTGCTACACCGCGGACTAGGCTGGGCGGCATTGCAGCTAAACAAGGCTATTGCTTCCATTACTGCTGAAGAAACCAAGAAGTACCTGGAGGACTGGGTAAAAAGTCCTACATTTCTCTCGAATACGAGGGGTGATTCAGCTGCAATCTGGTCTAGTACTAGTTTGCTGACAGGAAGCTCACCGCGGTTCAATGTGTATGGGAATGATTTCGGGTGGGGGAGACCGCTGGCTGTGCGAAGCGGAGCTGCGCACAAGAGGAGTGGCAAGTTAACGGTGTTTCCTGGCGCCGAAGAAGGAAGTGTTGACTTTGAAGTTTGCCTTTTGCCGGAGATTCTACAAGCTATGGGGGATGATGCAGAGTTCATGGAAGCCGTGCTCACATGAGTAGTAATATTGTATTGTGGATTTATTTGCTGCTTAATCTAGGATATCCCTTAATCTATTCAAATGTTGGTCAGCATATGCTATACGCCTCAGTCATGTATGCTGGTGCACATTTGAAGTTGTGTAATCCCATGTATTTTTTTTTTCCTCTCTCTCTCTCTCTGGGTGAGACAGAATGAATTTTTTATACCAAAAATATCCTTTGGTATTTTCATTACCCCAAATTTTTATTTTTTTATTTTTATTTTTTGATGAAATAGGAGATAGATCAAGAATAGTACAGAAAACTACTTTAATAATACATTTCTGATGAGAGTAGTCTATGCCACATAAAAATACCTCGCCTTGCAGGCAATCTATTCTACCTAACCTTATACGCCGAGCACGCAATTGTGGTATTCTAAAGTTAAGTACTTCACAAGACTCATAGAGATATCCTTACAAGCATAGACAATCAATATTAGGAAAACCTATTAAGAAACTATTGGTTCCCTACCCTGAGATAGGTTAGAACCATTGACAACCTCGACTATGGTGAATTCCAGCAAGCCATTCACCAACTTCTTCTCATTTCTTGGAGTCTTAATCTTCTTCAATGGGGTCCAGACCCATGGATAGAGCTGGCCAACCAAATGGGTGAAATGGGCCTCAAGATAGCCCAAAAACCAGGTAACCTAGAATGATCTGGACACCCGTCGCAGTAGCCTCCCACGCGGGGTCGTCTTCAACCTTCCTGGCCACCAATTCAGAGGCCCACCGCCCCTCTAAAACACCTCCGCCAGCCCCAGCAGTAATAGACCAGCCCATCTGCCGGTCACCAAACCAAAGCCACCAAATTCCATGACTGTTAGCAACACCGTACGCAACACCAATGCCGTCTCAACCCAATGTAACCACCATAGCCACCAAAACCTGAGCTTAGTGTCGTTCTGAGTCACCGCCAGCAGTCCCAACAATAACAGTCCCAAGATTGAGGCCAAGATCCACATGATCCGAAACAAACTCACCAAGAATCGAGGACGCCGCCAAATATGCCCGCTTAGACCGTGGCCAGAAGTCGCCTAGCTCAATCATCTCCATCAACCACTGCAGGTCTGCAGCAGAAGATCCTCGCAGAACAAATTGATTTGAAAACGGCTTGAAACTGAGAGGCGGGGTTGCGACCTCCGCTGTGCTCGGCCGCTGGAGCGACCTCGGGTAGGGAGGCGTTGAAGGCTCCCATTGATGACTCCTAGTGTCAGCAGCGCTTTGCTGTCAAGAGCTTTTGCTCTCGCTAGGGTTTTCCATCTTATAATCACTCCAAATATCACAAAATTTTGATTTTTCCCCCAAATATCCATCTCCTCTATTTGCATAGATTTTTTTTTCTTTCTCATTATTAATATTATTATTTGATTTTTTTTGTTCAACACACCGACTAAAAATACACTACAGAAGAACAAACTTTCATATATAAACTATGATCATCATATATTAAAGAGTAATTCTTACATAATTTTTCAATCTTTGATGTTTTAAGTGTGATACTAATTTATTTTTGTAAAATAAGGTTTCAGCCACTTATTTTGGTAGGATATTTCAGTAATAATACTAATTTTGATTTCAATTCAACATAAATTGTAAGCAACATTACGTATGGGTAGTAAATAGTGTCTCAAAATGATTCATTCTCACACCAATTCATTTTCTTTCCCATTCAAGTTGTATTCAATTCATGAATTTCTCCATTCCAAATAAATAAATGTGTCCTTTCAAAAAAAAAAAATAAATAAATAAATGTGTCATAAAGGAAAAAGAAATTTTTGATACTTCTAAATAAATTAGAACCATTGTTTAATATCAAGCAAATGATAAAAAGGAAATAATTTTGTTCACGTAATCACTTGATGTTTTACTCAATTATGCTTAACCGTCCTTAGATTTTAAAACTAAAAAATATTAAGCAATTGGAATAATGAAGTAGTTGAAATACGTTTATTTACCTTATTATTCAATTTAAATCCAAAAATAATTTAATACAATTAAGTAATGATTAACGAATCAACTAAAAGTTAAACAACATGACTTAAAAACGAAATTTATTAGATAACTTAATTCTGATACAAGTGTGTACACAATTCAAACTAGATGGTACCTTCCATTTTATTTTTATTGACAAAAACAAAGTCCCCCCCCCCTCCCAATACATTGAACCTTTTCTCACCAACCAAAACACCTTTTATTTTCAAATAATTATAAAAAAACAAAGACATAAAACCTTTCCCAAAATGCCAAGTTGCCTACCATAAAAAGCAAATTCCACTGCATGTATAAACTGTCAAGATTTGTCTAGAAAATAATTTTCCACCAAAAGGGAGGAAGACCAAGGGGTTCAAAGAACACAAAAGCTGCGGAGGTGAAAGCTAAGAAGACTTCGCCAATGAAGCGTACTAAAGCTTTGAAGAAGAAGAAGAAATTGGTAAATGGTTTGCTTGTATTTATTTTGCCTTTTGATGTTGGGAGCTTCGGGAGTTCCGTCCCTTCTTAAGGGAATGAGCTCGTAAGTTGTCTAGTTAGTCCATGCTAGCATAAGCTTCTTTAGGAGCATTTGTAGAAATGTTTGATTTCATCGTACCATAATTGTGTGCTCAGCATGTGGAGTCAGGTAGAATAAATTTCTTATGAGACGAGACGAGATGTCTTTGTTTTAACATAGATTACTTGATGCTCAAAATTGTCGTTATGAAATAGTCGCATATGTAGATCAGGGCCATAGTAACACTATAAATCATTCAGTTAAAAAATAATAATAATAATAAAAATAAATAAAAAGAGAGAGATTAATTATTGATGGCAAAGGTTCTAGGCCGGCCCCTCCCAATTTGAGACGTGACTAGGGTTTCAAGTCCAACCCGCCAAATTCCTCTTCCAAACCCCATCCCACAATTCTCACTCTTATCTGGAACCCACAATTCTCTCTATATGAATCGGATCCCGATCCGAAACCGCAATTGGTGTTTCGGGTCCCAATAAGCTTCGTCTGCAACAATGGCGTCGAAGGCTTCGCCTTCCGCTTCCGCCAACAGATCGGAGCCTCACCAGGATCCTCCGGTATCGGCCTTCGCTCCTTTCGATTCATCTGTTTCTCACTTTATATGGATAAAAGATCTCAAATTTTTGTTGTTCAAAACCAGGGTTTTGATAATGCTCAGTATGATCATATATGCAGGCTTCTATGTTTATGAATCTATTGAAAAACATGATATAAGTATGTGGATTTAGGTGTGTCTATGAATGAGTTTAGAGAATGTGGGTTGATATGGGAAGGAGAAAGGGTGTAGCTTTATTGGTTTATACTTCAGTTGGGATTTAAGTGCCGATTTTCGACAATGTTAGTTAAAATTTTGGTTACATTGCCATCGAAAGAACATATACCAACTCTGGAATAGAGTTTAATTACTGCAGAAGTTGTTTCGGTGATTCCGGGTGCGTTTTTTAAAGAATGAATCCAATAAAAGAGGAATTTGATAGGCTCGGGGAAAATGGAAAAGTAAAAAGAGGTTGGAGTGATTGAGAATTTTGAGTTTACATGTTGATGGAGAGTGCTTATCAGCCGCATTTGGAACCCCTTTGCCCCATTGTTCTGTGTTCATTCAATTCCAGTGTGATGATTTCTATAAGCTTATCTACCAATCTACTTTTTGCTAGGGTTTCGTCATCTATTGTAACTAGGCACAGACTAATTGACATTTTTTTTACAGGTGACGGGAACAGAAGAAAATGCTCTGGCCCTGAACCTAAAGGAGATTTCATTGATTATAGATTCTCTACAGAAGCAAGTTATTTCTAACCGTGGTGTCTCTATAAAGGTGCATTCATATGGATCTTATGGTTATTGTCTTATTGGTGGTAGATAGTCCTGGACTCTTACTATATCCAGTCTTATCCTTATAACTTTTTTTCTTTCTTTTTTTTTTTTTTTTTTTTTGGAATATTTTTCATTGCAGAGACGAATGGAAGAAAACAGACAGAAATTGGCTGTTGTCACTAACAATTTTTATAACTTGTCAATGGAAAGAAGAAGTAGTAGCTTATTGTATCCTGGTAAAAGTGTTGACCTATTGACGAAGAGGCAACAAGATGCATTTAAGCTGCAAAATGGTGATGAAAGTAATGGGAGCAATGATAGCTCTCAAGAAGATGGGCATGGTTCCACAGCAGTTCTTCTAGAATCTAATGTTGCTGTCAAGAATGCTGTTCGTCCTATTAAGCTTCCGGAAGTTAAAAGACTACCGCCTTATACTACATGGGTATTTTTAGACAGGTGTGTTGAGTTCTCAATGTATATTTCTTAGCACAATGTTTTTTTTTTTTTTTTTTCCCGTGATCTATATATGAATTTTAATTACACCTGTTACGCTAAAGGAAATACATAACAGTCCGAACGTGCCATAACCCTTGGTTGCTTGTGTGAAGTGATGGAGTTTTATGTTTCATATTTTGGAACTTAAGAAAGGATTTTGATCTTTGAGATGTTATATGAAATTTGCATTGGATATAAGCCATTTACACAATTACTTGTTGTAATGTGTATCATCTTTTACGGTCCAATATGTTCAATTTAATAATGCAATTACCTCAGTTTCTAGATTCGTTCTTTTAAGGATTTGACCTTTACTAATTGAAGTTTCAGATCTTGTGCAATATTGTGTTATTCATATCATATTGTCATGTTGTCCTTTTAACTATTCCAATTTAGTCGAGCTTACTGGATATAGTATTATTATATATTCTTTTAGTTTTAATTTTTTTATATACTTGTTTAGAAATCAAAGAATGACAGAGGATCAGTCGGTCGTGGGTCGAAGAAGAATTTATTATGATCAAAATGGAGGTGAAGCTCTTATATGTAGTGATAGTGAGGAGGAAGCAATTGACGAAGAAGAGGAAAAGAGGGAGTTTGTTGAATCTGAAGACTATATACTTCGGTTAGTACAAATTAGTTTTATAAACTAGGATTTTGTTCTTTAATTTAATGCCCTGAAATTGATTTTGCTGCCATATTCCATGGATTCTTGAGTGCACATGAAATCATTGTGTCATCATACAATCAACAGCTTCAAAATATACAATCAACAGCTTCAAAATCATCACACTCCAATAAATGCTCATCTATTTATAATAGGACTGCACTGCAGGATTGTCAGGACTCAAGGTGAGGGCGTCCTCAGTTTTCTTAGAAAGAGGGTATCCTCTTTAGAAGGGCTCCCTATTTATAAGATAATTACTTTTTTCCATACCAATCAAAAGAACCTTTTCTGCCGATTGAAATATAAAAGTGACTTGGCAAAAATGAGTCTCTAGAACTATAAAACAACTTTAATGAAATAGGATGATTTTGGTAAGAGAAAGGGTTGAACACCCATCATGTGTGATGGTCTAGTGGTCTACTAACATTAAGTGAGCATTTATTGTCTGGTCAACATCTAATTCTAGATATCTGATCTTGCCCAATGAACTACTAAAGGAAACTATCTCTAGTGGGGCTCTCACTGATCTATTTTGTAGTTGGTAGTATTGAGTTAATTGAATCATTCTGTATTTCCTTTTGTAAGGGACAAACATGCTAGTTTGAAATTATCTATGTATTGAGTTATCTTGTGCAACATATAGTCAGACCCAGATTCTCATCTTTAATCCATCATTTAAGTGTGATACTAATTTTTAGACAAATGGAGGATCTGAATGTGAAAGTACATATGCTTTTGTACCACATGCAAAGTTATATAACTATTCTCTGATTAATTGATTTTGAAATACCAGCATGACTATTAAAGAAGCTGGTGTCTCCGATCCTGTGCTGGAGTCATTGGCACAGTATTTCTCTAGAAGCCCTGCTGAAGTCAAGGTATGGAATTTTCCTTTTTCTATTTCATGGGACCACTTCTATTCCAAGCTGTCATGATTCTCTGTCCAATTTATAATTTAATAAAAACTGGTCAGTGTAAGATTTGGTCCAGCCGTTTCCCATTTTCTTTCTGCTGACTTTACAGAGATATGAAACACCATCAAACATCTTATACAGGCAAGATATGAAGCTCTTATAAAAGAAGAGGAGTCCGTGGGGATTTCTAAGAATACGGATAAAGAAGACCTTTCAAAAAATGACAATTCTTTTCTTGATAAAGATCTGGATGCAGCTCTGGATTCATTTGATAACCTATTTTGTCGGCGATGCCTTGTATGTATTCTACTTTCACTTGCATGCTGTTTTGTCTTAGCCCTTCTGAAATTTCAATATTCCACTGTTGTTTCTTTTTGGCAGGTATTTGATTGCAGATTGCATGGATGTTCGCAGGATCTTGTCTTTCCTGTAAGCAATTGTTTATTAGCTGTCTGATTGACATAGACTTTTATATCCTATGCTGATACAAAACATTGTCAGGCTGAGAAACAAACTCCACGGAGTCCTCCAGATGATGAAAATGTACCATGTGGTCCAAATTGCTACCGATCGGTATGTGTTGCATGTAAAGAATTTGTGCAGCGAGGTATATGTAAACAATTTGCAAATAATTTGTTTGTATAATTTTAAACTGTCCCATTTTCAGGTACGGAAGTCCGAAGGAATTGCTACAATAAGCTGTCCGATGAATGATGATCTGGAAGAAAAAGATATAAAGAAATCTTCTGGTTTACCTAGAAAGAAGGGAAAGTCCTTCCAAAGTGAAAGTGCTTCATCAAATGCAAAAAACATATCAGAAAGCAGTGATTCAGAAAATGAAACGAGGCAGGATGACACTGGTAGCCATGATCCAATATCTTCAAAGACTAAGGTAGCAGGGAAAAGTGGAATCCCTAAGAGGAACAGCAAGAGAGTTGCAGAGCGTGTTCTGGTGTGTATGCAGAAGAGGCAGAAGAAAACAATGGCTTCTGATTCTGATTCAATAGTTGATGGTGGTCTTTGTGCAAGTGATATGAAGCTTAGATCTAATTCATGCAAAGACAATGAAGACACTAGTTCTTCTTCGCAAAAGAATCTGAAATCTTCTTCCAGTGGAAGGTCTAGGAGGGAATCACCTCTGAAGGACAGTAACAAAGTAGTTCAGGGTGAAGTTCTTGATGGCTCATCAAATGAGATGATCACTGATCCACCTGCCACTAGTAGTGATGACAATTTAAGGAAAGAAGAGTATGTAGATGAAAACATATACAAACAAGAATGCAGTGATGACAAAACTTGGAAAACTATTGAAACGAGTCTTTTCGAGAAAGGCATAGAGATATTTGGCAAGAACAGGTTAGTGTATTTTTGTTGAATTACTTAACTGTGGTGAAAGGAATCAGTCACTTGTACAGTTGTACTGATGGAATGATTTCCGACGCATGATAATGTGGTCCTACATCTGAAAAGTTTGCACGTGTATATGCCTTCAGCTTCCGATTTTATCCAATCTACATTGTAGATAAGTTTCTAAGGTTGTGCATATTATCGTGTCCTTTTGGAATTGGTAAAATATATCAGGCCTTGAGCTCTATAAAGAGATAAAAAAAGAATATATATATATATATATATATATATATAATACATAGCTTTGAAAATTCAAGGAGCATTTATGTGGTGGATAGTTTCATTTTAAGAACTTGATTTGGACCAATCTCTATCTTTATTTTTTTGAAATAATCTTTATTTATTTATATCCCTTTGGATTTTTTAATTACTTAATATACTTTTCTGTCTCCATCTTATATTCGGTTCTTCATCTCTTATTACAGCTGTTTAATAGCAAGGAACCTGCTAAATGGTATGAAAACTTGTTGGGAGGTCTTTCAGTATATGAATTACTCAGACAGTAAGATTTCCTGCCAAGCGGGTGATGCTGCGAACTCCCTTGTTGAAGGGTATTCCAAGGTTGATTCTAGTTATTTGTGATCAGTGATTTTAGTATGCTTATCTGTTTATTGAGCAGGATCCTCCCACCTTAACAAGTGATTGTATTATGTCTGTTGAAATGGACTATAGGGTAATAATGAAGCAAGAAGAAGATCAAGATTTTTACGTCGGAAGGGTAGAGTTCGTCGCTTGAAGTATACTTGGAAGTCTGCTGCTTACCATTCAATCAGGAAACGAATTACTGAGAAAAAAGATCAACCATGCAGGCAGTATAATCCATGTACTTGCCAAACAGCTTGTGGAAAGCAGTGTAGTTGTCTTCTAAATGGGACATGTTGTGAGAAGTACTGTGGGTGAGTTTTTATTTTCCTTTCTTCGTCAGCAGCATACTTCATCAATTTGACCATTATGGGTTTAATATTATATTGGCCATTACGTGGTTTAATATCAATATGGCCATTACATGGTTTATTTTCTGATAGTTGTCTGTATTTTAATATTTGCGGTGGATGATAAATCTAAATGTTCTTCTATTTCCTTAACTTCTAGGTGTCCTAAGAGTTGCAAGAATAGATTTAGAGGCTGTCACTGTGCTAAAAGTCAATGCCGAAGTCGTCAATGCCCATGCTTTGCTGCAGATAGGGAATGTGATCCAGATGTTTGCAGGAATTGCTGGGTTAGGTGAGCATATAGCTAATTTTCTTAATTTCCTGTTTTTTGGTAACTTAAGTACTGCATTTGAAAAATGATGCATGGTATCACCAATATACTTTAGACAGCTCATGCCTGTTTGTTTTCATGTCTCTAAACTTAAGGTTGAGAACAGTAATCTGAACCGTTTCAATTTTGTATGCGTGGATAAGCAACACGTTTTAATTTGCTAATTTATGGCTCTATATCTCTTCCTCATAATGATACTTAAAAATCAGGTAGTCATATATATGTGATGATAAACATGTAATTTCAACACTCTGACGGGCCTTGATAAAACATTCAGTTTTCGCTGTAAATATTTCTGACATTAACAATTTGATGAATTCCTATGAGTGGGCCTTTACATGTTGGTTTGAAATTTATCCAAATGGCAATGGCCATAATGAGGCTGCATTCTTACATGTACACAGTTTGGACAATTTAGCTTGTTCTAGATATTTACTGAACATGGGGGAGAACAGTAGTTGGCAAGTGATTTAGAAATGAATATATTATCTTTTTTTTTTAGGCAAATAACAATTTTTTTCCACTTGCTTGTTTTACTTATATATGTATGTATGCATATATATGTTGTCGCTGCTCTTATCTCTCGGTTCAACTTTCTATTTACTGTGATCCATTTTTCAGTTGTGGTGATGGTAGTCTTGGGGTTCCAAACCAAAGAGGTGATAATTATGAGTGTAGAAATATGAAGCTTCTTCTGAAACAACAACAAAGGGTAATCACATTTCACTTTTGCATTTCAGTTTCTTTCCTTTACTCTTGTAGATAACTGGTCAAAGCTAGTGTTTATTGGAAAGTTCACTTTATGGCCTGTTAAAGTAGTGGGAATTGAATATTCAATACGGTGCAGTGCTGTAGTAATGACTGCTTATATTCTCATTTATGTACAGGTCTTACTTGGAAGATCTGATGTTTCTGGCTGGGGTGCTTTCTTAAAGGTAATAAATATCCTGATTTTTGTGTTGTGATCATGTGGTGTGGTTTTCCTTTTGCTGCTCGCTAACTTTCCTAGCCACATTTCAGAATAGCGTCAGCAAGCATGAATACCTTGGTGAGTATACTGGGGAGTTGATCTCACACCGCGAAGCAGATAAGCGTGGAAAAATATACGACCGGGAAAATTCATCATTTCTCTTCAATCTGAATGATCAGGCATGTGCCATACTACCTTTGGTTCCGTCTGCTGTCTAACCCCATCTCTTTCAATATGTATGAATAAGCCTGTGATTTTGTACAGTTTGTTCTTGATGCCTATCGGAAGGGTGATAAATTGAAGTTTGCCAACCACTCTCCAGATCCAAATTGCTACGCGAAGGTACCCTTTTGTTTGTCACCGAGTTAGCCAAATGATTTTAGTGGAACTATACGGTCTTGCTTTTTTAGGGTAAAGAATTGATGGGTTAGTTATAAGCATCTTCTTTTGTCGTAAAGAATTATATAAAAAAAATTGTCAAATTTACAATGAACCATTCCATGGCAGGTCATTATGGTTGCTGGAGATCACAGGGTGGGTATATTTGCCAAGGAACGAATTGCTTCGGGAGAAGAACTTTTCTATGATTACCGTTATGAGCCAGATAGAGCTCCTGCTTGGGCTCGGAAGCCTGAGGCATCCGGGTCAAAAAGGGACGATGGTGCCCCCTCAAGTGGTCGCGCAAAGAAGCTTGCTTAACCTGGCAATTTATTTAAATCTTTGATTTACATTCAGTTGGCCATTCTTTTTACAGGTAAAAGATGCATCCACTTTCTCTCATTGACCACAGATGTATTTTTCCTCATTTTGTAGGAGAGGCCATTGCCTTCTCAAAAGAGATCAAACAGTATTTTTAGCGATTCATTTTACTCCAAATCTGATTGTACTTGCTGAAGCTGCAAAAGTTACTAGCATAGTGAATCAAAATTACGGTAATTACCATTCTGACATGAGTTTTATTGAGTATAACTTGAAGGCTATGCAACAGTTAGATGTCTCTACACTGAAGCTAACCACAGTCGAGACTTTTGCCTCAACCATGGGATCTTATATTCTTATTTCATATAAATTCTTATCAGCATCAACTGCAAGCCTACAAGTACAATGCTTACAGAACCAAATTCGGAGTAGTTCTTTGTTTATGGATTCGCTTTACAGAGCGGACTCAAATTGACTTGTAATGAGTTTACATTACTTAGATAGGAGCTTGGTCGTTCCTAGCCATTTTTCTATCTTTTAAGTGTATGTTAAACTCTGACTAGGGCTGTTAATTCCGACACGACCCGATAACACGACTCGAAACCCGCACGAAATAAAGTGGGTTGAACCCGCACGATTAAAAGCGGGTCAGCCGTGGGTCAACCTGCCAACACGAAGTGAACCCGTATAACCCGATTATGCTATATTTCTTCTTGAAATATTGGACGTTAGGAGTATTTGATCATAGGATTAGACAATTTGAAATATTTTGCTTTATAATTATTGGATTTAATTAGTTATGAAGTACATATAATTATTTATATTCTTCGTTTTGTGGAGTTTTTAGTGAATTTAATCAATTTTTATATTTTTTAGTTAAATAGGTCGCATTGTTAACCCTTAAATTGGTCATTTTGTCTAACACGACACAACCTATTTATTAAATGGGTTAAGCGGGTTGGAAACGGGTAACCTGTTTAATAAATAGGTTGGGTTTGTGTTTAAATTTTTGACACGATTATTAAATGGGTTGGGTTTGAGTTTGTATCTTGTGACACGATAAATACCTTGACCCGACACGAACCCAACCCGACACGACCCATTGACAGCCCTAACTCTGACTTATTGACTGGTCATCTAATGTAATGAACCTTTACTTTTAAAAAAATAAAAAATAAAAAAAAATAAAAAAAACTCAATTTGAGTCCGCTCTGTAAAGCGAATCCATAAACAAAGAACTACTCCGTGTCTTCTAGGGCAAAATCATTGACTAGCATCTTCATTAGCCAGGCGCGCAATTGCGGTACCAACAGAGAGTCACTTCCTAGCAAACAAACAGGAGCAATTGCTTATCCGTAAGCCGCTTGAAAAAATGCTAATATTATTTCAGATAATTACTAACTCCCGCAGAAGTTATGATCCGCAAACGATTAGTCATGGACCAGATATTAGCCTAACTGCCCAAGAAAGTCCACCTCTTAGGTCAAGCCCACCCTCACTACTAAGTGATAAATGAGGGTGGCAAGGCACCCTCCCTACTAGCCCACAACACAAGGCCCATCCATCACCGCCACCGCCGCCAAAATTTCCGGCGGCCGACCACTCCAACACAACATCTCCGTCAAGCTACGAATTCGCAACCTCCCTTTCAGCAGGCAACAGAATCAAGCAAAAATCCAACAACAATTCCCCGCCAAGACTGGCCGGAATCGCCGACAAGCAAGGTTGAACCAGAGCACCACCTCAAACGCCGATTCGAGGTCAATCAGAATCACCTCGAAAGTCGATCCACTCCCCGCCGACGTGGAATCAAGTCAAAGTTGAGCACGAAAGATCGCTATGCTCGACTCTCGCCGGTGAAAGCACCCAAATCTAACCAGAGAACAGTTTGCAAACTTCCTCAACCTCTCTCCACGCCCCAAAGGTGACGCCAGAGAACAGCCACGCCCAACCTAGACGGGCGTCTGACCACGGTCTGTCGCCGCCGCTTTGCACGAAACCCAAAGCTAGGGTTTCAACTTTTCTCGTCCACTTGATCCTTGAAATCTAGCTTACTATGTATACGTGAGGTACACAAAAGAAAAATTAACCCCTTTCATGTATTTTAATAAAATTTTGTGATCTAGCGTCATTTCATGAGATCCTGAAAAATAACACAACCAATAATTAAGGGGAGTGAAATTTGCACTCCCCAAATTGCAAACCACACTCCCATCTTCTATATTTTATACTTTTATAATTTTCTTTGCTTGTCATTCCCATTCTGCCCTTACAATTCTGACTCTCTCTCTCTCTCTCTCGTCTACTTCTGTCATTGATGTTTCTACTTCTCTCCATCTGCATCTTCTCCATAGAGAAGATAATATCTCAAATCCCAATCTCTAATTCTATCTCCAAATGAGATGGATTCTTTTTTAGACTTGCCAAGCAGAGGTAGCGATCAGAGGCCGTGTGTGCCACCCAAGCATGAGAGACCCATTGGATATGGGATTCGATTTCATGACCCCGAGAAAGCTCACATTTGATCAAGTGGAGTTGGAGTCCAACCATCAAAGTAGCAGCATCAAGAAAGTGGGTTCTAGTGGTAAGAAGAAGATGTCCACTGCTGGGTTTAATCTTAACTTAAGTGCACTGAAGAACAAGGAGTGGAAAAGCAAGAAGAACGAGATGGCATCGATACCTGATTTCTCTCCAACTCCTATTGGGTAATTGTTAGCCCATTGCCTCATATAGTCAAATGTACTGCAATTTTTCATGGGTTGTGTAGATCTCTACTTTTATTTTGTTTATTTGTGTTATTTGAATAAATTGAGCTCTTTTTAAAATGAAGAATCTGAGTTGAGCAGAGGGTATTACATCACTGGATTTGAGATTAGACCCATTAGATTTTATATGCAAAATAAGGATTCAAAGAGTTCCAGAAAGAGGGATGAGAAGCTTTTTCAAGTATAAGCTGAAACTTTTTCTGAACCATATAAAAACTCAATCAAGGAATTGAAGTTTTGGGCTTCTTTTGTAGTTTTAGCAGGGGAAATATTAGAGTTTTAATGAATTCGATAATTGATAGTCTTCGGTATGATCTACTATTGGTTTCTCAACTGTAAATGTGTTTGGTTCAGGTATGGAATAAGGTCAAGATCAGGCATGGAAGAATCGAGAAAATCATCTTGAGGGTAGATTCTGTAAATACGGCGAGCAAGGGCTTCTGCAATTACCCGAGGTTGGTCTCAGCTAGGATTGTCACTCGGTCGGTTCGAATCGGTTATAGGTATTACTAACTTCAAAACCAAAGCTTTCGGTTTCAAAATTGAGCTACTAATTACCAACCAAAATTTTCGGTTTTTAATCATAACTACCAAATTCGGTATTTTGGTTTTCGGTATTACCAACTTTAGAACAACTAATTCTTTGTAATTAAAATTAGAATGAACAAAACTAGGTTCTTCAATTTTATAGTGGTAAACTTTTTGCTCGTCTCCTAATTATAGCTTTCTTTTATATATATGACATCAAGTTTGAGTCATTTTCAATAAAACTAGGTTACTTAAAATGCATATACTATTAATGTAGTATATGTAGTAATGTTCATACTATTATGAAAAAATTTATGTTTATTTCTTAATATACATGTATGTGTATTGAAAATCATAGTATATAAAGCTAATATTTAGATAATCGGTAGATTCGGTATTTACCAAAACCAAACCAATTTTTTCAGTAATTTTCGATTTCAGTTTTATCGGTCTCTGTTACCAAAAGGTCGGTTTACCAAACTTAAAACATCGGTTGGTATTTGGTCGGTTTGGTAATTACCAAACCAAGTGGCAGCCCTAGTCTCAGCAAATGGATTTATGCTTTCTGGGGACGAAGATCGGTTGACCAAGTAGTATAAATAACTTGAAGGTGTAAAACCATAGTTACATGCTCACAACATATGCACAACAATCATAAAAGGATTAAGGCTTACCTTCAGCAATAACAGGCATGGATTCCATCTTATGCAACTGCTTAACTCGATCACTGAATGTGGTCTTCTGTTACTTACCAACTTGCTTCTCAATGGACAGAACTTATGCAATAGTCGTGGTAGTAATCAGGGACCAATTCATCTGTATATATATGAGACTTAAACCTCAAGAAGCTTCCCATTAAAGCATTCCTTGTCGGTTTAGGTTTCACGGTTAGATTCCTAATGTATCACAACTTGTAGCCTTTCTTGTAGACTAAGCAATGGATTACTATCCTTAATGAATTGATACACTACTTCATTAAGTCACTAGTATTGATTTACTGTTTGTATCCATGTTAAACTAGGATTGATATTAAGCTAATCATCAATTACTTTATGATGATATGTGTTATGTCCATATTTGATCTTACAGAAGGGTAATATTGAAAAATCACATGCCATAAAGATATGGAAAATACTAAAAAATAGAGAGGGAATGTGGTTTATAATTTGGGAAGTGCAAATTTTCACTCCCCCATAATGAATTGTTTTTGTCTAAATCTACAGTAATCAAGTTGAATACATCTTGACATTTTTTTTCGAAGATCAAATTTCATTGATAGCTTGCTCAAATTACAATCAAATTGCACTACATCAAGGATAACATCTGGTGTAGTATGATACCACAGTCCTACAATCAGCCTCAAAGCCTACATTAGCTAATCTATGTGCTACTGCATTGCATGTTCTAGGGTTAAACTGAATTTTCACTCCCCTAATTCTTTGCAAAGCCATCTTAATATCATCAAGTAGGCCACAGTTTATGGATAACTCATAATCAGTACTACTCACCTCTCTTACGTAGGCTCCAAACAATCGCTTTCAATTGTCACATCTTGTAGTTTTACGATGTGAACAAATGGTATTAGACTAATAAAATTCTGCTAAAAACCACTAAAATTTCTCTCTTATATAAGATCGGAAATGGAAGTTTTTCTCTAAAACTAGAGAACAATAAAGAATAAATAATAAGGGGAAAAAACGCTCTCTGCTAGGGCTTTTGCGAGAATTGGTTGCCTCCGTCCAACGGCGTGTCCTGGACGCTGTCGTCGGACGGGATCGGTTGCTAGGTGATCGGGGCTTCTCAGACTGGGGTGGCCTTGCTTTGGATCGGATGGATTGGTGGTTAAAGGTAGAGGAGTTCGGAGCCGGCGGGAGGTTTTGCTTCAGTTCTTGCGGGTCGGCGGCTGGGATCCGATTTGTTGGCGCTGGGTTGGCCGGGTTCGGGTTGGCTGGTCGATCGCTGCTGGTTGGATGGATCTCGCCCAGATCCGATCTGGTTTGGGTGATCGTCGGGATTGGAGGGCGGATTGTGGAGTACTGTCTGTGGAGCGGCGCGGTTGGGGTGAGCAGACGGTGGAGCAACTGGAGGGGTGGCCTAATGACGGTGGCGATCAGACTGGTGGTGTGCCGACGGTGGAGATCCGTCAAGGGTGGTGGCGCGACAGGGATGGGTCTGGGTGGTGGTCTGTGTAGGACTTGGGCTGGGCCTTGCTTGGTGGCTGTGACTCCTTTTACTTGGGCTGATGCTTGGGTTTGGGCTCTGCTCCTGCTGGTTTTTTCTTTATTGTTGTTAGTTATTTCTGTTATTTAGTTGTTTTACGCTATTTGCGAGCAATAAGTTCCTACAATAGTTTTGTAGGGCTAGTCGGGCTTTGTGCCTGTGTGTGCACTCACAGTGTCTTGTCTGCTCTAGGTAGGTGGCGAGTTCCTTGCTTTGTCAAATGGTCGCTACCTCCTAGTGGCAGGGTGAAACTTGGTGTCACTGGATGTATTTTCCAGTGGCAACAGGATGGGAAAGCTGTGAGAATGGATATTATGCTTTGCTGTATTCGAGTTGCAGATCGAGTTAACTTTCCGTTGTGTCACCACTGGGAAGCAAATAGAACCGTCTGGAGCGCGTTCTTTGCTAGTTGGTGCGTATCTGAATACAATTATTTAGTAGAGAGTCATGATGTTATTTCAGGATGTACTCTAGGTGCCTATTGTAATCAGGGGTTTAGGCTCAATGTCCCCCCCCCTTTTTGTATTCGACGGTTTCATTAATCAAGGCTTGAGGGCAGCCGCATCAGCCCTTCATTCAAAAAAAAAAAAAAAAAAAAAAAGATCGGAAATGATAATGAAGTTACGCTAACGCCTGATGTCTATGGAAGATATTAATACCCATTTATATGTTGTATAGTCGTATAGGCAAAGCATTTATGCCGTGGATGATATAAATCTTGGTATTCGTAAAACTCGGAAATTCAATAATTTCAAAATATACGTTGGCATATGCACATTAAGCTTTAAAGAAAGAAAAAATAAAGAGTGACAAAGTCCCGCATTCAAGACCCAAAAAGCTTGTCAATTAAGAATTAAGTAACAACACTCCCTGGTAGCTGCCATGCTGAAGTGTTCAGCAGACCACCGTGGCTTATGCAGAGCCTAGCCTCCACAGTTCTGTTCCTCTCTCAGTTCCTCTTCTCAGTCTTTACCACCGTGTTTTCTACAATCTCCGCCTCTTGCTCCGGTGGAAAACAGAACGTCTGTTTACTTCCCCCGTTTGATTACTCAATTAATAATATCTCTTTACCATAAATAGGTATTGTTCCTCATTTTTTTGCCTTCTCAAAAGAGATACCGAAGAGTAATTTTGGCGATTCGTTTACTCCAAATCTGACCGAACTTGCTGAAGCTGCAAAAGTTACCATCGTAGTAAATCAAAAATACCACCTAGACATGAATTGTATTGAATAGAACTTGAAGACGTACTATTCAACATTCCCTTCCTGCACTTGACAAAAGTTATACCAGTCTGATGATTACAATTAGATGTATTAAATCTTAACAGCTGAAGCTAACAGTTACACATTTACTGTAAGTTGTTATCCACAGAAAGTTGTTGACGAACTTTTAGGGTCATCTTTCTTATAAGTTCTTAGCTGCAGCATCAACTAGACAGCTACTACGAATACAATTGCGTGATGAGAAGCAAACTTGAGAGGCAATCCTACCTACCACGTGAGAGCCACTGTAGATTTTTCATGTGGAGCTCAAACCCAAAGCTTTGAACACAATCATTGTACTAAAGACTAATCGTTTTTCATCAACTGAGTAGAATGGAATTTTGAGACGTTTGTCAACATTTTATTGAATAAAAATATCACACTATTAGACTAAATGCTAATTCAGACAAGCTAAAGACCTGCGAAAACTACTTCTATCTTATTTTCAACTCCGTAAATTTTGAATAGGACAAGAAAAAAATTGACTCCATGTATATTGGTTTATTCAATCTATCATATTCGATCAAAAATATATAGTTGCCTCATCCTAATTTTTTTTACAAAAACAATTCTGTAAAAGCACCTGAAAGATTTTAAGAGAGCAGCATTAGCCAATGCATCAATTCTCGACTTCCAGCTTAAAAAAAAAAAAAAAAAAACTCTACAATCAATAGTTAGCTATATTGGTCTAAATCTCCGATAATTAGTAGAATATTCTCTTCATTTTTACATAATACAATGAAAAGAAATGATACGAAAACAACATATCATGATTTTATCATCAAAACATTATGATCATCCACTCTCAGAATAAACAATTTAACATAAAGTTTTCCTTTTTTTAATCTCAGGATCTAATTAATGTACTCATTAAACTCGATCATCCGAAACTAATACCCAATTAGTGAAATATAATGAAGCCGTTGGCAACTTGGCATGCACATCAAACCATATAAAAGGTGTTACCTTAAAAGAAAAAGAGAAAAGAAATAAAGCCCGCGTTGAAGACTTTGTCACCCTCTCCCTTCAGTAAAAACCCAAACACACAATTCTTTTGCTCTCTTCTCTCTCTCTCTCTCTGGTTACCGGTGGTTCTCAGGAGCTTTAGCTCTGCATAGTAAGCAAAGCTAACCATGCCACCCTGTTCACCACACCACCGTAGAGCCTTAACCACAATTGGGTACCTCTATCTCCTCCTCTTCTCTGTCTTTGCCCCAACCTCCTCTGCTTGCTCCAATGGGAACTGCCAGGTTTGTCTTTGTCCTTTTTTTTTCTTTTCTTTTGTCCTCTTTACTTCCCCATTAAGATCTGTTCAGTTTCATAGTTTGTGTCTGGATTTGAGCTATATATTGTAATTATTTACAGCTTCTAGAAGCTTGTGCTGCGGCCACGGACTGTGGGCCGGGTCTGTACTGTGGCAACTGCCCTGCTGGTGGCAAGACTCAACCGGTTTGTACCAGAGGCCAAGCGGTCATACCCACTTCAATTGTAAGCTTTTTGGTGATGGGTCTTTAACCATTTTAGCTAAATTCAACAGATTGGTGTTTGCCCATGTTTGGTTTCAGTGAATTGGGTGATGGGTCTGAGTGGTTTTTGGCATTGGTTGGTGTTTATAGGTTAATGGCTTACCCTTCAACAAGTACACATGGCTGGTGACTCATAACTCTTTCAGCATCGTCGATGCGCCGCCTTTGCCTGGTGTTCAGAGACTCACATTTTACAATCAGGAAGATACTGTTACTAACCAGTTGAGGGTATATATTCTTGTATTCGTTTTGTGCCTGTTTTAGTTTGCTTAGAGGTTGAGGGGAGTGGTGATACGTTTGGAATGTCATTCCTTTCTTTTGCTTTGTTTCGTGGAATTTAAAATTAGACTGGAAGTATTCTGTGTTTGTTTTTGTTTTATTCTTTAATAATAGAGTACTTATTGGTTTGTGTGATGCTGTTTGTAGAATGGAGTGAGGGGGTTGATGTTGGATATGTATGATTTCGAGAATGATATCTGGCTCTGCCATTCGTTTCGGGGGCAATGCTACAACTTCACTGCGTTTGTAATGTTCTTTCACCTTAACACCTGATAATGTGATTTCATGGTTATGGAACTTAAAAATTTTGCAAGGCTGTTTGTAATGTGTCCATATGCATTGTTCTCAGCAACCTGCAATTAACACTTTGACGGAGGTGGAAGCATTTTTAAGCGAGAACCCAACAGAGATTGTGACTATTATAATCGAGGACTATGTGCATACTTCAAAGGGGTTAACAACATTGTTTACTAAGGCTGGGTTGGACAAATATTGGTTTCCTGTATCCAAAATGCCGAGAAAGGGTGAGGACTGGCCCACTGTGACTGAGATGGTGCAAGACAATCACCGGCTTATTGTTTTCACCTCTGTTGCTTCGAAGGAAGCACAGGAAGGAGTAGCTTACCAATGGAAGTACATGGTGGAAAATGAAGGTAAGTACTAGGAGTGAATATCATCAATTATGCCTTCAAATTAATATCTGAATTATGTAATTAATAGTCTTATATTGACTGGATTTACAGCCGGAGATCCTGGGGTCAAACCGGGGTCGTGCCCGAAGAGGAAAGAATCAAAGGCACTGAATTCAAAAAGTGCGTCTCTTTTCTTCCAAAATTATTTCCCAACATATCCAGTTGAATCCGAAGCTTGCAAAGAGCATTCAACTCCACTTGAAGCGATGGTTGGAACCTGCTTCAAAGCAGCTGGGGTGATGCCAAACTTTTTGGCAGTCAACTATTACATGGTATGGGAATTTTATCTAGGGAAGAAAAACATAACAAACGACATCCAACTAGCCATTTGAACTAAGTGTGAAATGATACTAATGCAGAGGAGTGATGCCGGAGGTGTATTTGATGCTGTTGATAGAATGAATGGACCAACACTTTGTGGGTGTAGTACTCTCGCTGCCTGCCAGGTTTGTTTATATTAGTTGTTTTGGCATTCAGTTTCTTCTCTATTAATTTTCTCCATCCAAATCAATGTTCAGAATCTTTACGGTTGATTATAAGAAAACACCGTGTTGGAATTTAACAGGCTGGAGCACCTTTTGGATCCTGCAAGAATGTTTCTGTACCTACTAGAAGTCCAGCAACCAACAATGCAGGAAGCTTTACTGGCTCTGTTCAGTTTGCAAATTCTGCTCCAACACTTTCTTCTACGAATCGTGTGGTTGCCTTTTTGTTTTATCTTCCACTGATGGCATTTTGGTTATGACTGCAACATCTACATACTAGGATAGGCAGTGAGTTACTTCTTGAGGTGTTTCTATTATATTATATCATACTAAAGTTTAGAGCAGTGGCTGAGCACTCTGCCTAGTTGTGTGGAAGGTGAAGGTCGACTAGTTCTCTGGTACCTAGAGTAATGACACGTCATTTTAAAAGACAAAGGTTTGTATGACTTGCCGAAGAAAACATAACTTATGCAACAAATTATGGGTTGCAAGTGAAGATGATAGTGACCATGAAGCACCAAGAATTAGTTCAGGTATGTAATGTGCTTCGTTATTTAGGTGGTTCTTCAAATATATGAATGTTGACAAATTCACCCTATAAATTTTTGCAACTTACCTAGTTATCTTTAAAACTCAATGCAAATGTTCCGGTACTTATCAGAATCATTTCCATTTATTTCGTTTTTGTATATGGTTGGTTGGTCAAGAGGTCACTTGGAAACTGGTTTCTATAATAGTCATCTTTTGTGTTGGTCGGATACTGTGGCAATCAATTGGGTCAGTAATTGGAACGTCCTGTATAAGATTAAGTGATTAACTGTGTATAATGCAAAAATTTTCATAATTCTAGCGCACTCGAATATTGCATTGAGCTGTTTAACAACCTTCAAATTTGTTAAAACCCTAAAAGTTATCAGTAACCATATCACAAACAGGATTATATAGACCCCTTCCGTGGGAAAGTTTATGGCGATAAAGGCATATCCAACAATGAATACTTTGTTGTAGCTGCATTGTCTTCACTTCTGTTTCCTTTTATCTATCTGCTTGTTCTTACTTTGTGATCAATGTTTCCATGGTTCTTTTGTATTTTCAAGTGTTTTGTCAGGAAATGGTGTAACGTAGTATGCATAGAGGATTGTACTACCTAGCATCTATATAACTGCTGCTGCTCGTATTATCGTATTAGGTTTTTGTAAGAGTCTGTATTAACATTTAACGTCGGCTGTGGTTTGCTTTCATTAATTTTTTTTTCCCACTTTTAACAAAGGGGTCATTCATAGATTGCACTTCTAGACAGAAGATCAATTTAGTTTCTCCACTTAATGTTATTATGCAGTACACAGATTCAATCTTCGCTACACATATGATCTGTTTTCAAAATGTTCTTCCATATTTGAGCACTGTTGTATATTTGACTCTGGGCATGTCTTACAACGTAGAATTACTCTTAAGCCACCTTTGGAAAGGGATAAAAAAGAGCAATGCAATTATAAAAGTGGACTTGAGAGGGCTTTTGGATACTAGAGGCACATAAATTTCAACCCTACAATGAACTTGATTATTTGATTCGACTTGGAATCCTACCCCGACAATAATGTTGTCATTTTACTGTTTTTCAAACTTTAGAATCATTTCAATCTTATTCACACATTCACAAAAGAATAAAGTTGGATGTGATTCAATTAACTATATACAGAGCCAGATCGAGATTACAAACGCCAGCAATTATTGAGCTGATAAAGAAACCTCAACCTCCCATCAGTCCCACGCAAGGCATTGAGCTGAAGGAAGCACAGATGTAGGGCAACATAGACACAGAACTCGGAAGAATGGCGACATTATATCACAGGCAACATAGAAGCATCAACATTATAAGTCAGTCCTTTGGGTTTTATCTGAAGAGCTGGACTGATAGTAAGCAAAGCAATGAAGCATTCTACAGGAACTCTGGTTCCCCATAAATTAATGGACTCAAGCTTGCGGCAACTATTTACAAGAAAAAGAAGGCCGTTCTCTGTTACATGGCGGCAGCTCCATAGAACAATAGTCTGAAAGAACACAATAGACAGACACGTTTAGCATCTGTAGAACAAACAGACTCCAGAAAAAGCATTTAGAAACTGCCAGAAGTACGTAGACAATTAAAGACGCATTTGGTAGCATTTGGCAGAACTAACTTAAACTTGCTTACTAAGTCCTCCGATAAAGTGCATTTCGGAAACACTTGTTTCATTAACAAGGGTACGCGTTTCTAACAAAAATGATTCCGGCTTAAGTACTACCTAGTAAAAGTGCTTTTAACAAAAGCACTTCAAAACATGCCCTAATTCGCCCTGAACAACATACCTTCAAATGTGGACAGCTATTAGCAATGACATACAGTGATTCATCTGTGATGAATGTGCCACCAATATTCAGGTGCTGCAAGGAATTAGCTCTGGATATCTGTACGTTGGAAAGTAAGATCGTCTCAGAAAGATGAAACCATTATTTAGCTAAATAAAAAGACTCCACTAAGCATATTACTTACCAAATGAACAACACCTTTATCCGTGATCCCTGTAATACCCCATAACGATATGGATGTTAAATTGCTGATACACTTTGCCAAAGAGATCCGGTACAATCCGGTGTCGGTTATCTGACAACCCCACCGGCTCCTTGAACTGAGTACACAAGAAACAACAACTAATTGATAAATGAACCTAATTGGTACATCTCAAATATCACACACATTATTAGAGACTCAAATTGACCAACCAAAAAAAGCATAGAATTTGATGAACCCTGTTCAGCAATGAACAGAAATGGGATTGTAAGTGCTAAGTTATTGAATGATCATGGGAAATGAAAGCCAAAGTGGGTTTCTTTCACTTTTCAGTTTGTGTTTGACTTTGATTCTAACTTGCAATCCACTTATCAAAGCTCTAAACTTTAAGAAGATCATAGCAAATAAGAAAAACAGAGAGAACCCAAATTACATACATATCCAAGTCTCTGAGGCTGTAAGCATAGCGAAGCAGACGAGCTGTGGAGTCATCATCCATCTTCCAACCAGCAAAGCTCAAACTGTCTCTGCGTCCCAGACTCTGCTTCACCCCCTGTTTCCATTTTCTACACACACCGCTTGCTCTTCACAAATTCACCAAAATCCAATTCAGCAACAACAAAAACAAAACCACCAAAAAACCCAGAAAGAAAATTCAAAGACAATAATCAGATGATGATGATGAGACGAATTTAGAAACGTACTGTGCCAAATCAGTGAAGGAAGTGATGAGAACAAAGATATTAGCCAAGAGGTCTAGAGGCAACCGATCAATCTCAGCCTCTCCCTCCATTGATCTAATTTTTTGAGCTCCCTCAAAATGATTTTAGTCCAAGAGATTTTCCGGGCTCTCAGATTTTATGGTACGTTTGAAATAGTCGTGGACTTGGTAATAAAAAAGCTACAAGTTACATGTGAAGGTTACGTTTTCAGCGAACCATAAATACAAGGGAAGGTAGGACAAAGATGTGCTCATGTTTCTGTCATCGTTTCAAAGAATCAAGCAAGGGCTTTTCTCGTTAATAATTAAATGACTACATTATTAAAGAAATGATTCAAATAAAAAATTAAGTAATTTCATCTAGCAAAAAATTGCCTAAATTTGACACGTGTCATGTTTGGTGAATAAAAATAACATTTTTTTTTACAGCAAATACAAAATTTCTCATGAGCTCATTTGGCAACACTTGCGTAACACTATAAATAATTTCGAAATATTACGAAACCCTGTAAACATTAATAAAATATTATAAGGGTTCTTGACCTAAAACACTAAAATCAGCCAAAACTATCTCACTTACCCTAGCAACAGATTTTTATTCTCTCTTACTCAATTTAAACTAAATTAATATTTTTACCCTCAGCCTAATTAAAAAATTACATCGATGTCATTCTCTCTCTCTCTCTCTCTCTCTCTCTCTCTCTCTCTCTCTCTCTCTCTCTCTCTCTCTCTCTCTCTCTCTCTCTCTCTCTCTCTCTCTCTCTCTCCAGCAAGGCTGGCGGAGATGCACTCTCTCTGTCTCTGATGAAAGAGCTCGCCGAGAAAGCTGACCTGTCGAGGACCAAACCGCCGGTGTTGCGCATCACCGCCGTCGTGCCGGAGGAGTACGCCGTCGAGTTGAGAGAGAATTTGTCGCAGTTCGCTCATGAACTCCGGTCACCACCGTCGAGATCATATTCGAAATCGAGTTCCATTCCCTGACTCTTCTGATTACGATCGACAAGGCCCAGCCCCGAATCTGAACCTCCAATTTCGGTCAGCTCCACGACGGAGGCTCCGATTGCGAATGTTCCTTGATCTCAGACCAGTTCCCCGAAAACCACGTACCCAGTCCATCATCTCGTTTCCGGTGGACAAGCGAAGCTTTGCAGAAGGATGCCGAGATCGGAGATGATCGGAATTTACAGGTGGTGGTGAGAAGATCTGTGGTGACCTGAGAGGGGGGTCCCACAGCGCCGCGACCCCGAGCCAATGAGAAAACGACATGTCACAAATAACATCCCGATAACTCATCAACCCGAAATCGCAAGGCCTTTTGGGTTTAGATTGTTGGTTTACAAAACACTTTCTTGGACAAACCCTTTTAGCAACCGAACAACATACTTTCAAAGCGGAATCTAAAGTGGGCTAAGGATTTGAGCTTACAATAGGAGCCAAATTTGGAAAACAAAACACTAACTACAAGTATGGGAGACGCGCCCCAGGGTTACGGGTCTCCCTGAATTTTGGTAAACGAGTAGGAAATAAATAAATAAAAAGTAACCAAACAAGTGATTTCAAAATCCAACAAGGGACCAAAACCTTCTTTTGATAAAGTCAAGAAGAATATGCCAAGCCGAGCCATGTGCCTCCCTTGTACGCTCCCCGACCACCTGCTCGAAACCTACGCTTTCGTCCTCGCATGCCCAGTAGGAGCCGACCCAACCATGCTAGGTTTGAAAAATAATAATAATAATAATCGAAAATATTTACTACATAATATTGTGCACGTTTATCGAAAATACTTTAAAAAGAGGCAACCACAAACATTTATTTCTTTTAAAAAGCATATGCAGTATATGCTTCACACAATTTGGAGCTCTGAGATACTTACCTGCCGGCAAATCTAAAACAAATCGGTGATCGACCTGGTTCGTCATTCTTCGAGAACCGGCCAACTACTCTGTAGTCCTTGTGACTACAAGTAGCGAAAGTGTCTATTTCCTGGCCCTGAGTCTCCTATGACTGGTTCACTGTCTGTACTCATCTTTTCTTGACAAACATAGGAGCACGGCCCCCTCCGGAGGTTCACGGTTATCGACACCGTGAGATCCCTAGGAATCTACGCGTCTAGGTCCCATTCACTTTCAGGTCACAAGTATAAACATACAAGGGTACAATATCTCAATATGCAAGTCTAGCCTCGGTTTTCGCAATTAGCAATTATCAGTTCTGAAAACACATGTATCACGAGGCATCGACTAATGAACAGCCAAAATCGTACTTGCAGGCAACATACTATCTTAGTATAGCATTCCACATATACTGAAAAGCCTCTAACAAGGAATTGACAGCTCACCCTACCTGGATATGGAGTGCTCATCCACAATTAGCTTCCTTTTCGACTTTCGATACTTCGTCCGGTTCCAAAGGCACACGCACAAACCCTTTATAATAAAATTAACCAATGAGTAACTTGACGTTATTATAACTCAACTAACCGAGCAACCAAAACATTTATTTAATTTTCCTTAAAGTCCATCGGATTATCCTTTTATAGATAAAATCTTTACCCATTCCTAAACAATCCAAATGGCATAGCATTTGAATCATTTCGGATATGGTGATCAAACTTAACACTTTTTTCTTTTTTTTTTTAAAACCCCACCCCATTCCCACCCTTGATAGGGCTCGAACTCCTGACCTCTTATATATGAGACCAAAGCCTTACCACCCCACCAAACACACACACACAATCAAACTTAACACTTGTGTCTATTAAACATAGCTCGGCTCAACTCATTTGACCTTTCCTTGTTTAGTATTCGTTCGACAAGAAAAACAAAGGATAATTTACCATTCCCGAGTAGAAAATAAGAATTCGATATGTTTGGAATGCTTCAATAATATTCACCCCCAAGAATAGGGTTTATAAAGTGATGTGATACAAGAGTAATCCTAATAGGAAACGATCTCCTACAATTATACAGAAAATATAATCTACATCTACAAGGAAAGTAAATATTTACAGAATATTCTACACTCCCCCTCAAGTTGGTGCATAGATGTCAATCATGCCCAACTTGTCAATCGAGTTGTCAAACACTTTCCTTGACACTCCTTTCGTAAGAACATCTGCTAACTAATCTTCTGTATACACAAAAGGGAAACGGATGATTTTCCTGTCCAGGTTTTCCTTAATGAAATGTCGATCTACTTCCACATGCTTAGTTCGGTCATGCTGAACAGGATTATGAGCAATTTCAATAGCAGACTTGCTATCACAATGCAAATCCATAGGCTTCTTGAGCTTAAAACCCAAATCTTTCAACACATTACGAATCCACAACATCTCACAGACTCCATGTGCCATACCTCGAAACTCAGCTTCAGCACTTGACCTTGCAACAACCTTTTGTTTCTTGCTACGCCAAGTCACAAGGTTTCCTCCAACAAAGGTAAAATACCCAGATGTAGACCGTCTGTCCGTCTTATCACCAGCCCAATCTGCATCTGTGTAACCCACAACCTCCAACTCTTCCTTTTTTTCAAACAACAAACCCCTTCCAGGTGCCATTTTAAGATATCTCAAAATACGATACACTGCATCCATATGCTCTTCACTAGGACAATGCATAAATTGACTGACCACACTCACAGCATAAGCAATATCAGGCCTAGTATGAGAAAGATAAATAAGTCTTCCTACTAGACGTTGGTACCTTCCTTTATCAGTTGGAACCTGATCCGGATAGATGGCGAGGTTGTGATTCATCTCGATCGGTGTCTCAATAGGGTTGCAGTCAAGCATTCCGATCTCAGCTAACAAGTCAAGTACATACTTACGTTGGGACAAAGAAATCCCCTTCTTAGACCTTGCAACTTCAATTCCAAGGAAGTACTTCAATTGCCCAAGGTCCTTCATCTCAAATTCCTTAGAAAGATACTTTTGTAGAGCCTCCATCTCTTTTAAGTCATCCCCTGTGACAACCATATCATCAACATATACAATTAGAGCGGTAATCTTCCCCTGACGACGTTTGATGAACAAAGTGTGATCTGAGTTGCTTTGTTTATATCCAAACGCCCTCATGGACTTAGAGAATCTTCCAAACCAAGCTCTCGGAGACTGCTTCAAACCGTAAAGAGACTTCTTCAACTTACAAACCTTGCCAGTATCATAAGGCAAATTTTTCACTCCTGGTGGCATGTCCATATATACTTCTTCCTCCAAGTTACCATTGAGGAACGCATTCTTCACATCAAATTGATGCAGAGGCCAATCTTTATTTGCTGCAAGTGAAATCAAGATTCGAACAGTATTGATCTTTGCTACAGGGGCAAACGTCTCTTCATAATCAATCCCATAGCGCTGAGTGTAACCTTTGGCAACTAATCTGGCTTTGTACCTGTCAATGCTCCCATCAGCTTTAAGTTTTACTGTAAACACCCATCGGCATCCAACAGTTTTCTTTCCAGCAGGCATAGTCACAATATCCCAAGTCAAATTTTTTTGCAAAGCCTCTAGTTCTTCATTCATCGCTTGAGTCCACTTAGGATCTGCCAAAGCATCCTGTACACTACTAGGAATAGATACAGTGGATAATTGATCAACAACAAGTGCATGTGACCCAGACAACCTATGGTTAGACATGTAATTAGCTATAGGATATTTAGCTTTGGTTTTGATGTCTGGTTCATATTGTTTCTTAGGAATGCCCTTGGTAACCCTCTGTGATTTCCTAGGCTCAATATTATCTACCCCAGATGATTCATTCGAAATTAAAGGTACCTGAGGAGAAACATTCGCAGCGGATTCTTTAGTTGACGGTGTAGAGAGGGGGAAGAACTCTGCATCTGTCATATTTGACGAATTATGATGTTGGCTAGAGGACCCCACGGTATCACCATCTATTCTGGAGGACCCCACGGCATCACCATCTATTCCTTTTCCACTTTGTTCTTTTTCTTGTCCAATTTCTCTTCCTACGGCAATTTCATTGTTTCCTTGGCAGATGGAGGGCCCCACGGCATCACCATCTATTCCTTTTCCACTTTCTCCTTTTTCTAGTCCAATTTCTCTTCCCACGGCAGTTTCATTGTTTCTTTGGCAGATGGATGGACCCACGGCAGCAGTTCCCTTTTCTTTTTCTTTTTCGTTTCTCACGGAAGCAGTTTCTGTTTCTTCAGTTGGAGAATTCTCTTCTTTTTCTTTTTCATTTGCTATTTCGCTTTCAGTTGGAATTTCAGTTGGAGAAGAATTCCCAACTCCAAATCTTGATTCCAAAGCTTCTAATTCTTCAAACTCTTCAAATGCAAATAAATCTTGAGGATTTCCTTCACAACCTCTCTCCCCCTGAAGGGAAGACTCCGAAACTCCCCCTAAATAATAAGGCTCAGATTCGCGAAATGCAACATCAAGAGAAACATACATAGTACCAGTAAGAGGATCATAACATCTATAACCCTTTTTGAATTCCGCATAACCAACAAATATACACTTACGGGCACGGGGATCAAGCTTGCTGCGTTGAGGCTTGGGAATATGAACATAGGCTACGCATCCAAACACGCGAGGTTCAAGATTTGGTAACGACGGAAGTGACATAAGTTTCTGAAGTTTCTGCTGAGGATTTTGAAATTCAATTACCCGAGAGGGAGTACGATTAATGAGGTAAGCTGCGGACTTCACAGCTTCTCCCCAATATTCACGAGGAACATGCATGCCAAACAAAGAGGCACGGACAACTTCAAGTAACTGGCGATTCTTCCTTTCTGCCAATCCGTTCTGTTGAGGAGTATATGAGTTAGAAGTCTGATGTCGAATTCCATGAGATTGCATAAACTCCTGCATAGGACCATTAATATATTCTCCGCCATTGTCAGATTGGAAAACTCGAATATTCTGTTGGTACTGTGTAGACACCATCTTGTGAAACTCTTTGAACATGGAACACACATCACTCTTGTTCTTCAATAAAGACACCCAAGTCATACGAGTACAATCATCAATAAAAGTCACATAATATCGAGCTCCAGAGAAAGACGGGATCTTGGCAGGACCCCAAACATCAGAATGAATTTTCATAAACGGAATGGGACTTCTATTGAGACTAGGTGAATACGAAAGTCGATGACTTTTAGCCAGTTCACAGATATCACAACGAAAATCTGAATCACTAACAACCGAAAATAACTGAGGTTGTAGTTTCTTAAGATAACTGAAAGACAGATGACCCAAACGACGATGCCACAACCACACTGTTTCCTTAGCATTCTCTACCCCATTGACCTGATTCACTTGTCCTAACAGCTGTTGCTCTCCACTTGTTGTCAGATCCAAGTAGTAGAGTTTCCCCCTTCTGACACCATAACCAAGAATCCGCCGAGTCAGAATGTCCTGAAACACACAGAAAGAGGGATAAAAAGTCACAATACATACTAGTGCTAGGATAATCTGGCTAACAGATAGGAGGTTATATGCTAGTGAAGGGACAACCAATACAGAGTCAAGGGTTAATGTGTCAGATAGGACAACAGAGCCTTCTCCGGTTACTGGAGTTGGAGTACCATCAGCAGTAGAAACAATACGTTGAGAGGAGGGTTTCAGCTTTTTCAAGAGGCTAGGATCATTAGTCATATGGTCAGATGCACCTGTATCAATTATCCAAGAACTATTCACAGACACCTTACCCCTTATACCTGACTGTGCTACATTAGCGGAGGCATTAGATGGTTGCTCTTTCTCTGCAGTAGCCACGGTAGCTTTTCCAGGGTTCTTTCGCGGTTTCTTGGTGAAATCCCACCAATCAGGGTAGCCAATTACTTCATAACACCGTTGTTTGCTATGACCCAAATTTCTACAGACCGGACACTTTGTGTTTGCATATGGATTTATTTTACCCGAAAGGTCGCGTGGTGGAGGCATGTTGTGGAGTGCAAAGGTGGTGGGGTCGTAGTCCATGTAGCAGAAAAAGGCCTGTACGAAGTCAAAAAATGGAGCTGCAGCAGCGCAGCAAGACAGGCTTTGTCGGCTAGAGTGGCACGGCTTGGCTCGGCTTGGCGGCTTCAGTAAGATTGCAGCAGAGCTTGTCGGCTAGGCCTATAGGATGGGTCACGTGATGTTGCTTTTCAAGGTTGTCAGAGACAATTTCGAAACTGACTTTGTAAGGGTGAAGGTGGAAAGATAAATTTGGGTGGAAGGATAAATTTGGTCTGGTGGTCCGTATAGCTTGGTTTGTTTGTTGGCTGTAGCAGAATTGTCAGTGGGGCAATGGTGCAGCAGGAGTCTTGTTGGCTGGTGTTCAATCAAACAAAAGATGCCCCAAGCAACTTTTAATTAAATAAGGGGTACGTCACCTTTTAATTAAACAAAAGGTGTGGCAATTGATGGTGACCTTCAAGACTTATTTCGAACTTCAAGGTTTGGGTGTTTTTCAGCTTTCGATTTCGGGTTTCAAAGTACGGTGCAAGTTTACAGGATTGAACCTGCTCTGATACCAAGTAGAAAATAAGAATTCGATATGTTTGGAATGCTTCAATAATATTCACCCCCAAGAATAGGGTTTATAAAGTGATGTGATACAAGAGTAATCCTAATAGGAAACGATCTCCTACAATTATACAGAAAATATAATCTACATCTACAAGGAAAGTAAATATTTACAGAATATTCTACATCCCGAATGTCTTTATTATGTTCATTCCGGGATATGGTAACTAAGAAAGTACTTAACTGTTACTATTTCATTAACTTTAATGGAAAATCCTTCTTTTAACTTAATGGCATAAGGTCCCCTATTGATACCCATTTCTGCCTCGATATGGCAGTATCCATATCTCTTATTATTATTATTATTTTTTTCCATATCAACATTTCTTTGAAAGAGCCCACCGAGTTAACCATTACTACACTTCCAAAATTTACAATAGATTCACTTCTTTAATTTAACAAAGCCAACCTTCTCAATACATAAGCCAATTCATATTCAATTCATTATTACGTCAACTTTCTAACGAAACCGACAACTCTCTGGAGCACTAACCATTTCAGTATTGCAAACCAAAATTCATTTCGCTTATTCAATCAAACCACAACTTCAACTTAATACAATCAGATCACAACAATACATGTTCAAGATACCCAAACCCTTACCAATTCTTCTTTTCCAAATTAGAAGCTAATCCAACGTATCTGCATTCCACCACTGTCAACCATTCAGATTCCTAGCAGGCAAAACACAAGTTAATAGACAACCCCCAACCAATCTTCATAACCAGAAACCGAGTTTGAGAATCCTTACCAATCTCCGATATCAATTGGACTGAACCAATAATTTCTCTCTTCTCCAACATCTTCAAAAACGCAGATTCCTCAAACCTCAAGTCTCCATCATTTCTGGTTTCAACCAAAGCTACCCCAGTAGCTCATCTTCTCTGAAACTCCAATTTGCAGAAATCCAAGAACCTCATTTCGAAGTTAAGTGACAGTGGGTTAGGGATTTCTCCATCCAAACTGAAACTGAATGTCTCAACTAAAGGAGGGTACGACAATTACCTAATCGGGAACGTACGAAGATCCGGCGTTCATGAGTGGCGGAGCTACGGTGGTCGATGCGCCAGCGGCGGCGCGTGTAGCGCGCCAGGCGGCTCTTGTCGGAGTCGGAGGTCGGGAGCTTGGGTTTCGAAGGATAGTGTAGCTCCGACTCCGTTTATGGAAGTGTTGAAGCTCGATTCGAGCTGGAGATAGGGGAATGGAGACATGCAGAACCTCGAGTTCCGGTGAGCTTGCATGGCATTTTCCGGTGGTCGGAATTTGAGGCTATGGTTCGGGTTTTGCTCTCTAGGGCTTGGTGCTTCAATTTCTGGCATTGGTGGCGTGAATCGGCGACTGGAAATCGAAGGATTAAGGAAGGCAGTGGTGTCGCGGTTTGGAGGCCGGAGGCAGTGCATGTGGGTGATGAGGCTCGGGATTGGGTCAGATTTTGGTGCTAAGTTGATTGGTGGTGGCGGTGACAAGAGGTGGTGGCCGGAGAATGGCATTTCCGACGGTTGCAGAGGAAGAAGAGAGAGGGTGTGCGAGAGGTCGGGGGAGAAAGAGAGAGAGAGGATGCGGCCGAGAGGGAGAGATGAGGAAAAATGAGGCTAGGTTTTTCTCAATTTCCTATTTATACTAATGTGCGCGAAATACGGAATTTACCCTTGCGACGAATTACGAGACTCTCTTAGCTGATTGCTTTCGGTTTTGGGCTCGTAACATTTTCCTTTATTCGTTTATCGTCGGAACTTCCTAAGTTACTTCTTGACTTCAGCCTAGGCCCAAAACTCAATTTCGTAAAAATTAAGAATCCAAAACTTTGTCACAACTCAATTTATCGTCTTCGAAACTTTGACAAACGGTCGCGTCTCTAAACTTTTGTAACCTTCTAGGCCCAAATGAAAGAATCTCGGCCCAAACCTAAATCACATGGCCCAAATTAAAGAATCTCGTCACCAAAGAAATCTTCGAACTCAACTCCTTCACTTGAGTGACCTTGTGAAAAATCTTATTGGCGAAAAATTTACCTTCAAAAATTAAACAAAATTTTCGGGGGCTCACAAGATCGGTCGCGTCGTCGATGGTGTCGTTGTTCACGTCTCACGGTTGAACTCCTTGAAAGTTCTGAATGTCTATTGGGGGAGTAATAGACGTCTATTGGAGGGCAATAGACGTTTTGAATTGATATAATCTCTTCATTTTTTTTCTTTAATCAAATTTTTATTTGTCTAATTTTAGGAATATTAATTCCCATTTCGGCGACCGAAAGGGGGCAATAGAGGTTTATTGTTCCTCTATTGGGGGCAATAAACCTTTTCGGCGACTTATGAAATCTCCAACGACCTCCGGCGAGGTTTTTAGAAAAGTTTGGTGGGTGGCGGCCGATGACCGAAATCTGGCAGCTGGTGACGGGGCTCTGGCGAAGTCTCCTATGGTTTCTCTCTCTTCCATTTTTTTTTTCTCTCTCTAAGTAACAAAGAAGTGAGGGTAAAATAGTCTAAAAAAAAACTTAATGGGGTATTATGGAAGACTTCCTTAGAGTGTTTTTTTTTTTTTTTTTTTTTTGAGAATAACTTCGTTAAAGTGTTTTGGATAAGGAGGAATTAAAAAAATTTAATGGGTTAAGTGGGAAAAAAACCCCTAAAAATGAGATAAATGGACAAAAACCCATATTATAAAGCTTACACAGTATTAGGTTAATAAATTAAATTTCATAATAACTAGGTTGTATATGGTTGCAATAATTTTGTGAATGAATGAGGGTCTAAAGGATCTCACTTTTTTTTATCAACTATGTTTAACGTTCATTTCTCTGTAGCATTGTGAATTAAAGGTATATATAATTGTAATAGATGAGATTTTTGGTTCATTTTCAAGATTCAGAATCTTGATTTTGGATTCTTATCTTAGCTTTTTTCTCACTATATCTCTCAGTGTTGGGCTGTCACTTGTTCATCTATCCATGTGTTTCATATACTTATCCAGTTATCCTGCACTGGCGGTCAATCACAATTAGACCATGAAATTTTTTAGAAAGAGTCTATTACAATTAAAACCACTTAAACATACAACTTGATCATTTATACTGCAATACACTTTAAACACTTGTACATAAATTAAGCCTCTTGATTAGATAGACGAGAATATAGGAAGGAAACGTCGTCTATATGATTATGTATTTTAAATTCTTCCCTTATGTAAACACATTTGGTGAGAGCTTTACTTGGGCAAAAAGTTATGTCGTCAAGCAAAGAAGAGGTTTCAAAAGAAAACTGAATTCTTGCAATCTTGGTCCAATGAAAAAATTGAATTTAGAGAAGAGCTCTAGGGCGCGCAACATGCATCAAAACTTTCAATTATGGTCACAAACCCTCTTTTATTAAATAAATAAATAGTAGTAAACAAGTAATATAGATGTGTGCTTTGTTGCTTGTAACATGATTTTCTCCACGCTAGTAACTCGGACCAAGATAACAGGTACTAGTGTGATCGATCCTGATCACATGGTCAGCAACTGACCATGGATTTTCTGGTCACTGACCGTCCGATTGCGATCGGACGGTTGACAGCTAAGTAATGAGATTTAAGATGAGAGCTGTCAACCGTCCGATCTCAATCGGACGGTCAGTGACCAGAAAATCCATGGTCAGCAACTGACCATGTGATCAGGACTGCTAGTGTGATACCGGACACCGACGATCAAGTCAGTAATATATTTAATAAACAGTGGGCCTAAAATAGAGTTTTTAGACCTTATGATGTAGAGAGCGGTTATATAGAGTACTTTATGGTCCTTGAAGGTAGGACTTCTTAAGTCGTATTGACAACGGATCATTTGGTGGTTAAGTAAACCTCATAGGATTGTTCACCGTATTTGTTGTGGAGAAAGGCTCCTAGAAACTTCCTCACATTAGGCCAGCTCGAGACTCTTTTCTCGTATTGGGCTTAATTATTTTTCGAGGCTCATATTGAGCTCCAGTCACCATTAGTCGACTCGTTGGGCTCATAAGAGACCCTAGAGATTCTTGGAGACTCAATCTTTTTGCCGAATTCCACAGTAATTTCTGATTGCTCGGAACAATGCTGACATAACTAGCAGTTATAGGAGGTGTTAAACCCGACAGGTACATGTTTTAGGGTTAGGGTTTACATGAGATGGAATCAATGTTGAAAGAGAGGAAGGGCTAGCAATGAAGGATTTAGCATCCAATAATTCAACATTATTACTTATTAGCACCCAATCCCTATTGTTATTGAAGGCGTAGAATTTCCAGGTGAGAGTAAACTTCATACTCTCAATGCATGCTCCCTCATCATCAATGATCAAATAACTCGCCAAGGACGTATCATGTTGAATTTTTGGGATTAAAACCTGAGTTGTTCACTCTGCTGGTACCACAATAAATTAGTTGATAATCTGTTTAAGATACTTAAAATCTTGTACTCTCAACATCATCCAGCGATAGTTTGTCATTTTTCCTTCTTGCATACTTAACTTGTTAGTTGAGATGACTTCACTTGTTTTGAGTTTGCCATTTGTTGGCATGGCAGGTGACACCTATCTATGCAGCTTATATGCATACCTTTGAAAACCCCGGAGATGATCTAAGTAAATAAACTCATCAGAGCAGCTATGTATGTCGGACGGAAGCCCCGGTTGAAGATAAGCGATGTTGAATTTGTCTGCTGGTACGTAATATTGTCCCGTTAGTACATAACTTCCTTAGTTTATATATATGCTTTGACATTGATTAATTATTTTGATATGGGTGCAAATTTGGGAAAACATTTCCAGGGCGAATACGTTGATGGTGAAGATCTTAGGCAGCTGGATTACTGCACCCATGTATTTCACTACAAGTGCGTCAGACAGTGGCTTTTGCTGAAGAACTGTTGCCCAGTCTGTAAGAGGGCAGCCTTGAAATTGAATCCCAATGCTCCTCTTAAAAGGAAATCCAACAGGATTTTTTGACAGTTCTGTCTGTTTATCATGTTTTTGGGCCACTTTATTATCATCAATAAACTTGAATAACTGTCATAAAATCCAATTATCCATATGTTCATTACAGATTAATCTATAATGAACATATGGATAATTGATAAGATTTGGAAAAAAAGTCGATTTTGGCTCTGGTAGGGTTTTTTGCTCTAGCTGTCCAACTGATAACAATATGTCCCAACGGATTTTAATCAGTGTATAATGTATCAAATACATACTGAAATCTGTGTGTAAAAGCCATTAGCCACAATAAACTCACAGAATAATAATCGGTTGTCTTCGGAGAGGGCGCTAATGCTCTATTCACACTGTTTTTAAATTCCGTGTGAAATTTGTTAGCGGGACCCACCTCCATATTATCTCTCCTCAAACACTGCATTTCCATCAAATCAACTAATAAAGTTATACTATTAAAAAATTGATCCGTGTGATTGGGCGTTATGTTGTTATTATATTGTTGTAGTATTTTTAGCTTTTCTCTTTTTCCTAAATTTACTGGATAATATTTCTTTTATGAGTTTTTCATTATGGACTTCCAGATCTGGGTTCATCAATTCCTACATCGATCTTCTGTTTGTTCATCAAAGTCCCACATCTGGTTGGAAGATGTTCAAAGTTTAATTCTCATATTTCGATGGATATTGTAACTGGCCATCACTATAAACCATTAATCAACAAAGCAAAAATATTTGATATGAACAAAAATTGAACCTGGGACTAAGGAAAAAAAAATCTTCTAGTTAGAGAAGTCTTACATCAGTCAATAGAACTCATCCATTCCCCAGGCAGCATAAATATGTTTCATATGTACATAGGGGTTAGTAAATCAAGGAACTTTGTTAGGAAAGAACAAAGAGTTGAATCCTGAAGAGAAAGAAGAAGACTCATTTTAGAAATATTACCCAAATCATAGACCATTCTCATATAGAGTCGCTAGCTACGTGAACTTCTGGAAGAGAAGAAGATGATCTGATGATGGGCGAATCTTTGAAGACAGAAGACCAAAGAGCTCAAGAGAGAATAAAGAAATTCAGGCAAATATGGATTTATTTGACATGTGTAGGGGCACTTTTGATCAGGGTTGTACGGCAGTGAAATCACCATGACCGAGCCCAAAATCTTGTCCCCTTTGTCAGAGTTAGCGAAGACTAGTCCCAACAAACTTTGAAGGACCTGAGAATCCTAGGAAGCTTGCTGTTGTGTTCTTCCCAGCAGCTCTTTGCATATTCATGGCAGTGAATTGAACATTCTAAAAGAGGTTTGGCAAGATGCGTGTGGCGTGGGAGCTAGAAAAGCGTGAGTTTCAGAAGAAGAGATCCCAGTAGTGTTGTATACTGGTTGAGGTATATGAGATAAGGAGTTTGGACAGAAGATGAGTTGGAATGGATGGAAAACTATGGATGGATTTGGGAGAAAGGAAGCATGGGAGAAGAAGAGTGCTAGAGAGCTTGCTAGCATCCTCCATTCTGTCCCTTTTTGGTTAATAGCAGTATCTATTTATATGCAATTCCAGGAGCTAAAGGAATCTCGGTGGAAGGTCTCTACTGCTGGGTAAAGAGATCACTTAGGTTAAATGCATGTACTGGATTTTGTAATGCCTCTTGGTCTGTCAAGTTTTCTCTAAAGAAGATTGTGGAATAGGTTTGGCAGATTTTCTGCTGTGATTTAGGTAGGATTTGCTCCTGTGATTGAGTCCCCGCTGTTACACATGTAAGAGTAAAATCAATGCTGTGTAAAAGAATGCTACATTTGAGAGGAAATCACTATTTGTGTAAAAAGATGCTGGTTGTTTGGTTTGAAAGAGAGTTGTTATTATGATAAATAAGGCTTGTCAATTTGAGATATCTCTTCTTCATTTACCCGTATTAAGAGTTAGGCCGTTGGGCTTGAATTTTGGTCCCAAGTCCAAAATTACCAACGAGCCTAAAACTAATAACAGGCCTCATGCAATTCCGTTACCTTCCACACCACACCCATTCTTGTAAGTCCCAAGTGCGTGAATGTGGCTTGGGTCCACGTGCATGGCATGATGATTCGTGTGTAATTCGTCTTTCTTTTTTATTAGGTTGCAATATGAATTGGACCTACTAGCTAGATTTTTGGGCATCAACAACATGTTTGTGTTATTTTGTAATTCAACAGCAAATTCCTACGGTTTTACCGTATCTTTTAGTTTTGAAATAAACACACATGTCCGTGTAGAAACCTAAAGACACAAATATGTGTCAATTGTTTTACGCATCTCTCGATACAACTGTTTATCAAAATCATCACACACGGATATTAGTAGGAGGGGGAGTGCTATACACACACTCGGCTGAGTGTGGCTCACACTCAGCCATGTAGCAGTTTTTAATTTGATAAATGATTAAAAGTAGCAAACACATTCTCTCTCCTCTTATGCATATTTTCTATGCCTGTTTTACCCTCTATTGCCACTGTTTACATTATGTCCTCTAAAAACTCCATTGGAGTGATTATTCAACAACCGCAGCCACCACTAACAGGCGCCGGCGCCGCCATCTCAAACCCAACAGACCTCACTTCGAGCGCCTCTGCCTCCTCCGCAAAGCCCAAGCTTTGAGATCACTCAAACATCCAGTGCTCTATCGCGTCTTCATCTTGTCAGTGACGGAGGAGGTATCAGAGGCTACAACCACCTTTGTCGGGAGTGATGGTAACAACTATAATCGGGGCAACCAATTTGCAAAAGCCTAAAACATGAGTTGAACTGCAAGACCAACCAGCAGAAGAATCCCAAAATCCCCAAAAATTCAAAATTAGGGTTTCTTTCCCCAGATTGAAAATCCAAATTTGAAGTGCAACCAGAAAATGTGGTGAAAGAGAAGTGTAAGTTCCCTCTTAATCCATGATCAATTTATCTACAAAGTTGTTATCTTTCTCCAAAAAATTGAAAGTAGAGATTGAAATTGATGTGGCAATCCTAAACCCAATGCCCATCTGCACCTTGTCTTCTTCTTATGTGCTTCATTCCTTATATCTAATTAAGCTTATCATTTTGTCTCTATGTATCAATCAAAGAGCAGTTTTGCACCCACGTGTTCTCTTGAAGTATATATTAAGCTATATAATTTGGCCTAGAAAGGCATCAATGAAAATCTGAATTTTGATTCAACTTTCTCTTTATTTTCTTTTTCTGCTCCGATGCTTGTCAATTGAATTATTCAGGTTTTGAATTTCGATCGATGTTCTAATTGGATTGAATTATGATTAAATTGGTTGAGTTTATAGGTGAGAAGAAGCTTGCGAAGGTGATAGCAAACAAGTGGAAGAAGGGTGCCAGTAACACCACCGAAGGCGGCGGTGAGCGGTGGGTGTGGTTGATAAACGAAGAGATGAACAGAGTTCAGTGAGAAATGTAACCAGTGGCAATAGAGGGTAAAACGGGCATAGAAAATATGCACAAGAGGAAAGAGAATGTGTTTGCTGCTTTTAATCCTTTATCAAATTAAAAACTGCCACATCAGCTGAGTGTGTATATAGCACTCCTCGGACCCAATAAAGCTTATTTCACATTGAATTCAGTGTAAATCTATAATACACACGGTTTCTCAGTGTAAATAGACAATTGACACGGATCATCTGTGTTATTAGCTCTTCACACAAAAATTATAAAATCAGTGTCAGCGTTGATAGCTAAATTAAAAGCTATTGATTTTCCTTATTCTCCTACAAGTATGTCAATTGTAATATAGGGAAATAAGGGTCTCCCGCAGAGGATTAAGTTAAATTAATTGCTTCAATGAAAGTCACAAAAAATGTGACTGCAGTTCCTACTGAACAGCAGTCGAAAAACAATCTAAAATCCTAACCAAAACAACCCAGAAAAATATGAAAATTTACAGAGACGTACTAGACACACAAGGCGTCCAGCACACAAAATTTGGGAATTTTTGGAGTTCGTTTACTATGAGAATAACAGAGAACAGAAAGAAAAACGAAACTGAACAGATTTAAGATTGGTTGATATCAAGATGATGAAACTAGCTAGGAAGGAAGTATCCACCTCCAACAATCACACACAACACACTTTGTCCAATTTACTTCCAATTAACTTAGTTGAAGACGCTCAGATTGGCTCGGTACGCTTGAACACAACCTATTACCCTTTCTTACTTTGTACGCTAGGCAGGAAGTGCTCTACACCTAGACTATTCCCAAGCAATGCAACCTAAAGGTACGTTTATTAGATTAAACATGCAGAGATCATTAAGTTTGAAAAGAGTTTGAGCAATCACTAGACATCGCAAATAACTTAGAGCCTTGCTAAACCTAGGGTTTTGTCTACTTGATAGTGAAAACCACCAATTACTTCTCTAGACAATTTGAGGAATCCAACTATTGATCCAGGCATCAAATAATCAAAGTATTAGAACCCTAGCATGCATACTAAGTAGGCCTCCAAAGCATACAAACATAGAACTCATCAATGAGAAATCGGTAAACAAAACCTCAACTTTATTAATTGGAAAACAAATTGAATGTCAGAGCATGTTGTGGATCATGTCTAGGGGCTTCAACTGCCCCCTAGCTACTGGAAATTTAGTTACACATAATGGAAGTCAAAAACACAGTTGAGTTCATGGAGAAAGAAGACAACAAAAACCAAGAAATAGGAAAAAGCTGATCGGCGATCGATCGTCGGCAGGCAGCGATCGATCGTTTTCGGTGATGGTTGTAATTCTTCTTCTTTTTCAGCTCTTGTGCGTCTCTCCTCTTCCGTATGTGTGATGATAGGTTTCTTGAACGTCCAAGGAGAGATTTTATTCAGTTTGTAACTCTTTTTTTTTCTTTCCTTTTGGGACTCTAATTCCTTGGCTTCCACGGAAGGCTCCTTTATTAATGTTCTGATTGATTTTGGATTCATTGACATCCTTCTATCCAATAAGAGCAGCCAAGAGAATTAATTGCTGAATATCTTTTTCTTCATGTTGCCGTATGCTTCCTTGACTCATCAAGATTCCACACTTCTCCATTATTTGCACATATCTCCTTCCTTTTGCTCATATTTCTTTCCTTGCTTTGGCAAACCTAATAAACATAAAAATAACTAAATTAACCAGAAAATAAGATAAACTAACAAAGTAAATATGGGAATTACCAACATTATTATCGCATAATTATGCTCCGATCAAATACCCCCACACTTAAGCTTTGCTAGTCCCTAGCAAACAAAGAACTAACTAAAACAAAAGACACGGACCTAATGTCTTCCAAACATCTCAGAGAACTTATAATGCCCACAAGTGTGGTCAACAAAATTCACACAATCACATGTCAGAATTCATAACCTCACATAATTATGCTCCGATCAAGCGTAATCCGTATGAAATACTTATTTTGCTAGTAGTGTGATCAAGTTCGGTAAGAAGATGGCGGCTCTGTGTTATTAGCTCTTCACACAAAAATTATAAAATCAGTGTCAGCGTAATCCGTATGAAATACTTATTTTGCTAGTAGTGTGATCGAGTTCGGTAAGAAGACGGCGGCTGTGGCTCCTTCAGCACTGTCAGAAGAGGCCATTGTGAGCCTGATTGATGGAGAGGATGCTATCCACGATTCTTTTTTCTATCTCTGTGGCCGACTTCTGTCCAAGAAGGCGGTAGTGATTTCGTCATTCTCGGCGGCGATCTCCAATGTTTGGGGATTGAAGGAGAGAGTTCTGATCCGGCAGGAGGAGGAGGAGGAGGACATCTTTGTCTTCCAATTTAAGGAGATGAAGGTGAAGAATCGGGTGTTTCTGCTGGTTTCTCTGGTGTAGCCTGACATAATGTTGTACCCACTGGCGGATAAGAAGATGACTCCATGACCCTGTCAAAGAAAATACACAGCGTCAGCGGTATAAATCGAGCCGGTTGGTTTATGCCTCTCTGATGCTTAAGTAAGGTTATGCATGTAATTTGACAAAGTAATGATAAGAGGAAGAAGTTATTACCCTTGTGAAGGTGGTTGAGCTTTGTTTATATACTCTCAGCAAGGGAAGAATTTTTCCATATCTTCGATGTGGGATGCAGTTCCCCTATTGCTAGGTTCTTATAAGTAGTTCTGATGCGTACTTTGGAGAGCCCTGCCGGGCTAGGCACTGCTCTGAATCGCCCAAGGTGTCGTCCATTGTGGACACCACCCGGCTGGGTACTGGTCTGGGCCTCGAACCTGGCATTTTGGTGGCCCTATGAGGTCTGATACTAGTATGAAAACCTTGTGATAGTCTGAAGTATGCGCTGGTATGTACATGGGTACTTTCTGGGGTCCTTGGTTCTACAACAACTCCATGTTGTTGCTAGCGGACTATGATGGAGTCTGCCCTCGATATGGCGCCGTTGCATCTTCTTGAGGAGTTGATAGTTGTGAAAGGGTTACTGATTGCGATGCAAAATGAGAAACCTCTAACCCTAATCGGACGGGCGTTAGGGGACTTTATTCGGGTTGACCAGGGGGCGGTGCTGAGAAAGGATCCTGTCCAGAAAATCCGTATATTTCAAGATGTTCACCGGAGGATTTGGGTGAAGCGGAGGTTTGATTAATCACCGGTTGTTTTGGTGATGGTGGAGCTACAATATGAGAAGTGCCATGGGCTCTATGCAGCTTGTGGTCTGTTCGGCCACGGAGGTGGTCCTTGTGACCGGAGGCTGGAGGCGGAGGCGTTGTAACACCTCAAGCTGCACTTCACCAGTTTAAGCACATCACAATGTCGCGAGTCTCTAAAACATAAATTGAACGCTCGATTTACATTCTAGAGAACCGCTAGGCATTTTGTTTGAAAAACTTTTTGTATAAACATAGCGGAAGCTACAAATATTTTGAGGTGAAAATCCTTGAATCACTAAATTCAATTTGTTCGTCTAGACTTGAAATGAATGCTCACTCGGGAGGTACAAAATTCAAGGAATAAGAAATTAATTAGGTTTAACACAAGAATAGTTTCATACAAGTTCTGGGATACAAAGTTCGAGAAATAGATATCGGAATAAAGTCCAGAAGATGGTTTACCGAACTTGTTCCGCACACATCTCCGTTCGTTATTGTCCCGTCACCAGTACACAATACCTGCATTCACACTGTTGTAGGGGTGAGCTTTAGTCCTCGCTGCTCAACAAGAACTCTACCTCAACTAGAATTAAAACCAATAAATAAATTTTTGGGCCGCCCAACATGAAAACTTACTTAAACCAAATATTTAAAGGAACAACAAACTTTATAATATTTTTCAATTTGAAAACCGATGCATGATGCTTAAATAAATACGGCGTCAAATCCAAGTATTACCTGATGGCCGGTCTCATAGACCCACTACACGACCTTACCTCAAATTAGTTTATAACCAGGTAAGCATAGCGAGAGCGTCTGCTACCTAGCTACATACATGGATTGGGTCGTCATTGTGATCGCTCACCGTCTGACCGGTGTAGCTAACCCTCCGGAGGTTAAGGGGATCGAACCCAAGGAAGTCAGTGCCACCTTTAGCTCTCAAGCCATCACATCTCTCACAGTTTGGTTAGTATGCATTGCATTTTAACATAACCAAACCACATAGACTTAACATGCATCATTTTATAAAAAAAAAACGTAATAGAATAAAACCACTAATCGAGGAGAGTCCCGAATCCCCAACCTGGATTCTGATGCTTTCTCTCACGTACTCCGTGAGTCGCGAACCTTCTGTTCCTCGGGTAACTGGAGTCCTAAGTTCCGACATTTCAATAGTTAATATCTCATTGAACTAATAATTGAAATCTCTACGATTAACAAATCGTACAACCAACTTTTCCTGGTTTGACCAAGGTATGACTAACCTGTCCTGATTTGACCAGGATTGACCAATTTTGACAATTGTTTGACCAATCGAGACTAGTTCGATAATTAACTCAAATTACCGAACAATTACTTGAAATTACGATATCGACCCGCTATATTAGGTGCACCAAAATTTTACTAAGGCCAATTTCTTTTCTTTACTTACTACTACTTTAACATATGCACAAGCAAACCAATAACAATTTCGTCAACGAAATATCCCAAATTTACTTAACAATTTCGTCACATAGTAATTCGACGGAATTTACTATGGACGCCCAAGACAATCTCAATCTTAAACAAGGAGTGCCCCCAACTACTAAGTGTTGGTATATATACCGCCTAGACACAAATATCGGAAGCACAAGGCTCGTTAGCTACTTAAAATGATGCCGATAACGCCCAAAGACGATGCCGATACCATACACTTGTGGTATCGGGTAGGCCACAGGTAGTCCCACATTGGAAACAAAGGGGAGACAAGCTCATCCCCACACTATAAATACATGTCTCTCCACTCATTCAAGGTAAGCCACCACTCTCCATTTACTCCTACCTGGTCTACATTCTTACATGTATCTGACTTAGGCATCAGAGGGTCGAAGGCCGACTAGCCCGGTCTTCCCTCTGACCTCTGTTTATGATTGGCAGGTACGAATCTCGGAAGTGGAAGCTCTTATGACAACCCCGTTTCTTACACAGAAACATTTGGCGCTAGAAGGAGCCCTCCAGTTGTGCTACTAGCTCACCACGAGCAATTTCATTACTTCGCCTCCCAGTCACCTCTCTCACACATCTCTCAAATATAAACAACGAGGGCCATCTCAAATCTGGGTCGGCGAAGCAAAATAAAACGAGTTGACAAGAGATAAACCAAAAAGGAAGGGAATCTCTATTCACGGTTAATCAGCAATCAATTTCTGTCAACTCGAATGATCTACATATGTACATATGTGCTTTGGGCACCGATACGTGATCTACATATGTGCTTTGGGCACCGATACGTGATCTACATATGTGCTGGCACCGATGATTAATCGGTATATGTACTCTGGACACCCATTTCCCTTTCAATCGAAACTCGGCATAGGCTCGCCTGCCTAAAGGACC